>NW_026862319.1:0-10634 GCF_026571515.1 Ruditapes philippinarum | reverse complement strand
CATAGTGGTGAACATTTCTATGAAGTTTCATTAAAATTCCTTCATTGGTGAAGGAGATAATGCTCCGGACAAATATTGGACCTGCCCAGCTGCCCGCCAGGAGGGAAACTGTAAAAGACCCGTTTATCAAACGGGTGTAAAAAAATTATTTCCAGTCCAGTTAAAACTTTAGTCCTTCTAAAGAAAATACTACACTGAAAAGAATAAAATTGGACTGAATACATTTGCCTGCGTACCAGTTAAAGATTTGACTCGTGGAACTTGTGCCGAGGAATATCACCAAGCACATCAGTTTTGTCTGATTGTGATCTGCACTGCTTGCAATTCAATCAATACATACAGTAGAAACCCTACTTAAGACCACTTTAGAATTAAGACCACTTTAAATCTGGTCCCGTTGATGGTCTTAATAGAGTGATTTTACTGTATTTTTGAAATTTTCCCTTTAAATCGATAAAAAGTCTTGGAAAGGCAAGTTCATTTAAGATATTTAAAGGGGCAACCATTCAAACATGTCTGAACCAACTTAACAAACCAATATTATTCCCATTGTTTTTTTATTCTCCCATTTTCCCATATAATTCCATAGCATGATCATAATATTAACTTTCTTGAAAAATTTTCAAAAGCCTTTCATTTTTTTATTTTAAATTATGGAAAACAGCAAGATCTGCACTTTATTGTCTTCACATTATCCTATCTTATTGGTACAGGAAAGTTATCAAATAAACATTGAGGTATTAGAAAATTTATGTCACAGTTCCAATATAAAACTGTATTACGTAATTGCAGATATATGAGCCGCGTCATGACAAAACCAACATAATGGGTTTGCGACCAGCATGGATCCAGACCAGCCTGCGCATCCGCGCAGTCTGATCAGGATCCATGCTGTTCGCTATCAGTTTCTCTACTTGTTATAGGGTTTGTAAGCGAACAGCATGGATCCTGATCAGACTGCGCGGATGCGCAGGCTGGTCTGGATCCATGCTGGTCGCAAACGCATTACGTTTGTTTTGTCATGACGCGGCTCAAATGTATGCAGCTGGGAAGCATATGTTATCCACACTAACATATACCACTGTTATACAGAAACAAAGAAGTTAATACAAAATAAAATACCATTAGTAAAATAGAATAAATTATTAATGCTACCGAAGGTGTTTCATCAATCATTCCCACACGAATTGGTTTCTGTTTCTTCATTTATCTTCTTCCTACGCTTGCGTAATTTTTTCATATCATAGATTAAGATATATGTATTGAAGAAACTAATTTCACAAACATCAAATTGAACTCGGACCATTTATCATATTTTTTTTGTCAAGAAAAAAACAACAAACTGTTTTCATTTGTCGAGAAAACTGTTTCCAAAAGGTACTAAATCTAAAGTAATTTATTCTTCATTAAAAAATTTATTTGTGATAAGAAGATGGTAATTGACTAATCACTAGTGGAAAATCTATTTCGTTTAGTTCAAACATATTTATCTTAGCTAAATTGTAAAAAAAAGCTAAAAACTTATTTGAACAAATCTTGAGTCTGCTTCCTGGAACTAATTAGAACTGTTTTTATATGAGATAACATGGCGGTGACACCAGATCCCAGGTTTGTGAGGTAGAAAGGGTAACCTCTAGGCTAACTCTCGGTTTTAATGAAAATCAGATTGAACCTTGTTTTAATGTTTGGGGTTTTTTTTAAAGCCCACCAACACAATTTAGGTCACTGAAACAGGAAAGATAATTTTGTGATCAAAACCATCTCACCTGATGGAGCTAAGAGATGCAGTAATTAGAACCCATTCAGTCACCTCGTAATCACACTGGGTTAAATGGTGGCTTCAATCCAGTGTAAAGGCAACCCCTTAGCCAGCAAGGGCAATTGAAACATGTACAATATGACCATGTTTTTATAAACATTCTTAAATTCACAGATTAAAGCAGAGATCTTGGAAAGGAAGCTAACAAATCTATCCAATAACTTTGATGAAGTGGAAATAATTACTTTCTCAGAAGACTAATTGATAAAGTTCCATCTCATCTTGCTCTGTGTTTGAAGGAGAAACTAGTTTCACTTCATTTTCTCTAATTAACTTGTTTATATAAGCATAATGACCAAACACTTATACAAACAGACAGTAGATTAAGACTTCAGGTTATATAAAATAATGTTTCTACATACGTTCTGCACAATATCCACACTATTGTTACAGCAGAGACAAAACAAATAATCAAAAAAATACTTTGCACAGAAAGGGAAAAACGTTAATATGAAACAGTTTTTGTGACATAATTAGACATAAAATGAAAAACATTTCTGTAAGAACAATGTGTTCAAGGTGTTCAAGTTTCATGTCTTTTATTTGATTTTATACTAATTTATCTTAGTTCAATTGTGTAGGAAGCTATAAGCTTATTGAAATGAGCCGTGTCATGACAAAACCAACATAATGGGTTTGCGACCAGCATGGATCCAGACCAGCCTGTGCATCCGCACAGTCTGATCAGGGTCCATGCTGTTCGCTTACAAACCCTATTACAAGTAGAGAAACTGATAGCGAACAGCATGGATCCTGATCAGACTGTGTGGATGTGTAGGCTGGTCTGGATCCATGCTGGTCGCAAACCCATTATGTTGGTTTTGTCATGACACGGCTCAAATACTCTTGAATCAGTTCCTTGAACCAACCAATACCAAGCAATGAGTGTAAATGAAGCAATGAGTGTAAAGTTTCTTGCTCACAGAAACAACGGTTGCCCCTTACAGGGTTTGAACCCATGTGGCTTTCAATCCTCAGATTACTAGTCCGACATGTTAACCACTTGGCCACAAGGCCATATCTTTATTTGATCTTTTTTGTTATTTTAAACCCATATCTTGATTCTCTACCAAAACTTAATTCAAATAATCCCACTTGGTAAAATTCTAATTTCAGACTCAAAAGTTTACAAACCAACTTTCACACAAAAAGTTCAAGGTAAAATGTATAGGTTCAAAAGAAAGGTAAAAAGATCGCTTGTTGTCACAAGACAGGGTTCAAATTGAATTGTATAGGCTCGCAAGACAGGGTACACATTGAGAAGGCTTACAAGACAGGGTACAGTGATTTCATTTATGTACTGAGAGACTGGTTTACAAACGCCATAAAAAAACTCACCATTATGAGGTACAGTTTTAGTTCTCTCCTCGGCACAGTCTGCTGGAATACCAAATATCTCTATGGTTACGTAAGGGTCTGTTACATCACCTCTAGCCCCTGAACCTTTCGGTTTCGGGAAATATTGACCACTGATAATCTGTGAACACAAACAAGAGAAACTTAGATATTATGTAATAACAATGGGTGCTCTGACTTCTTTAAATAGTAGAAAAAATCTATTAGCAACCTCAGTGACCTTGACCTTTACTCATTGTTTTATAAGAAGAGAATTAGTTGCACCAACTCTATAAAGGTCATATGGCAACAGTCCAGCTTTACTAGTGGAGGAAGACCTCAGGGTGCCCTTCCATCCAGAATATACATGTACTTTGTCATTCCTCAGTTTCACTTTTAATCATTAAAGACACCATTTATCAAGGGTTTCACAGATACGTCAACCAATATATACATGTACAGCATAAACTAAATGCTGGTAAATTACCAGTCACCATTATCACAATGTATTTATACATGCAGTAAAGTGCTTGTATGCATGCTATTTTACATGTTAAAGCAAATTGATTTTTTTAAAATTGGATTTAACAGGATAAAAAGCTGTTAATTAAACAAGTTTTCATTGTATCATTTGGCAATCTGTCTACAGGTAGTAATTATTGATGAACCCTTATATTGACACTTAGATTTTGTCAGGTTCACACACCTGCATGATTGGAAACTAATGATCAAAGGTTGTACAAAAATATCAAGCATTTGTATGCAAAAAATATGAGTTTTGCTTTTTTACATGTCAGTAATGCATAGATGTAAATAAAACATTAATTTTAAACAAAATGAATAAGTGTGACCTTGACCGGAGAAAGGTCAACCTGTGCACAGCTAATCGGTTCAAAAGATACAGACCGGACACAAAAACTGCTAAAGGATGACCATGTGCAAAACAATAAACGCCGTTATATTTTCAGGCATATAAAAATGCATTTGTAGCTGTCTTTCTACTGGGCATATATATGAAACATATCTGAAACAAGAGCCGGTTGAACCGGGTGATGCTCCCCAAATAGGTTTTGGACACAGGAAGGTATACCTCTTGTTGTGTCAGAGTTATGTCACAGACAAAGTTCAAAGTGTAAAAACAACCCAAATATTGTGCATGACACATTGTCTCAATATGGTGATCATTTTTGTGAAATAGTTGTAAAATCCGACTTCAAATAACGAAGTTATAAGCTGGACATGATTTTGCTGCAAGGTCATGCTGTGACCTTGACCTTCAAGGTAGCGACCCAAATGTTGCATGCGACACGTCAATTCAATATGGTGATCATCTCTGTGAAATAGTTATTAAATCCGACTCCCAGTAACAAAGTTATGGGCCGGACGCGATTTTGCTGCAAGGTCATGCCGTGACCTTGACCTTCAAGGTAGGGACCCAAATGTTGCGCGCGACACAATGTCTCTTTGTGGTGATCATTTCTGTGAAATAGTTGCAAAATCCGACTTCAAATAATGAAGTTATGTGCCAGACACAATTTTGCTGCAAGGTCATGCTGTGACCTTGACCTTCGAGGTAGCGAGCCAAATGTTGCGCGCTACACGCCATTTTAATATGGTGATCATTTCTGTGAAATAGTTTAAAAATATGACTTCAAATAAGGAAGTTATGGGCCGGACACGATTTTGCTGCAAGGTCATGCTGTGACCTTGACCTTCAAGGTAGCGACCCAAATGTTGCGCGCGACACGTCGTCTCAATATGGTGATCATTTCTGTGAAATAGTTTTAAAATCTGACTTCAAATAACAAAGTTATGAGCCGGACACGAATTCGGGACGTACGTACGGACGGACGGACTGACAACCCGACGACTATATGCTCCCCCGAAATTTTTTCGGGGAGCATAAAAATACAGATTTAAATATGCATATTATGCACAAAATTAATGCAAAATAAAGTGAAACAACTCTTACAAAATTATATATACACAAAGTATTGATAATCATTAACTGTATAAGAAATATTCCATATATGAAACCACATCTATAACCTTAAATATCCTTTCAGTAGTTATTTATTGCACATACAAACTAGATAAAAGTCTGTAATTGCATGCTTTTCATGTTAAAGTAATAACATGTGTTCCTTATAAAGAGCACAAAATATTGCAACTGTTCTGTTAGTGGTAAATCATTAAATCATATATCAAAATATATGTTTAGCACTGAAACAGTCTTTAAATACTGTGAAATTCTAAGATGCTGTTTGATTCTACCTTTTTTTTCTTTTCTTTTATTACATGCTTTATATTTATTTATTTATAAATTTTGTATGCACAAAATGTAACAAAATTCTGTAAATATTATAGCATATATATTTCTCAACAAGAACACTTCATGAGTTGATGAAATCATAAAAGTGATGATGTTACACAACAAAAGTAAGTCAAAATGGCCTAAAACCACAAAGAAATAGCATGAATTACATGTAATTCCAAAATTTGTTTCATCAAAATTATATTTCACTACGTTGAGCACCAGTAGTTATATTTTCACTTTTGGCTTGGCAGGTGTTCACCCTATGAAAAATATTACTGACATTGATTACTGGTAACCTTTGCCACCAGTAGAGAGGCAGGCTAGTTAGCACATCTAAGCAGTTTGACCAAGCTCAATAGGAGGTCCGATATAAATATATACTGTCATAAAAAAAGAAAAACTGGCAGTTTTTTAAGACAGTACCAACTCTGCTTTACCGATTATAGGGAATTAACTTCCCATACAAAGCAAATTCATACCTGTATTCAAATTAGACATATCCATATAGTAAGAATTTTATAGATTTCCATAAATTTCCGCCATTAAAATATTTTACTCAAGGATGAGCATTGTATATCTTTAAGAAAGTCAGCAATTTAAGGGTGTAAAAATACATGTATTGTGAGAGTACCTTTTCTATTAATGAACATTGTATTAAGTAATTAAATCAAAAGAAGGAGAGAACACATGTCAAACATCACGATGGTTTGTTAACTGACTTATTCAAGGATCTACCGGTTTCGGTCTTTCAAGATCAAGACATTCATCACGATATGAACCTTGTATTAAATAGGAAAATATTTTTGTCTATATTTCTATACAAGTCAAATGCAATCTTATATGCAAGCTGTCTTACAAATCTTAACCTTTTATTACTGAAATAAACTTCTACGTTTTATATAATGATAGAAACCACTGTAGCAAAACATTGGAGAACAAAATTGAAATCAATGTAAGATAAAGACTTTATGGAACCAAAATTCCGCTAAGATTATTTCTCTCTCGTAGTGTTCCGGCTAAATGTCGGCCCATTCATCACACATTTCATTTAATTTATTTTACTTCGTTTCCGCTTCATTTTGATTAAAACCTTAAAATCTCCATGTATGCCTTTTCGTTAATACTTCCAGTGTTCTGTTAAATTGATTGCATCTTAAGAAACTGTCAAAATTCACACATACTTGGAAAAGCACTTTAAAAGCCAGCAAATTAAATCCCAAATATTTCAAGAGGAAAACAAGATTTGCAAATAGGATTTTGTAAAATGCTTTAAGAGAGAGGCAGGATTTGTATAAATCTATGAGAGAGAACCAAGATTTTGGTAAAGTATGGAGGGGAAACAAGATTTGTATAAATCTATGAGAGAGGAAAATATTGGGAAAAGTAAAGAGATGAAAACAGGATTTCAATAAATCTATGAGAGGGAAAAAGATCTGTGTTGTTAGGAGAAAGGAAACAAGCATAGCATAAAGCTATGAGAGAAAACAGAAATTGTCTAAAGCTACAAGATTGTTACAATATTCATACAAAGCTAAGAGAGGGAAAACTTTTTTTTTAATGCCATGAAACGAAAAACGATAAGAAGCATTGAAAGGAGAAAATGTGTATAAATAAAGCTATGGGAGAGGGAAAAAAAATTGTTTAAAGTTATGACAGAAAGAAAAGATTTGTATAGCGCTTAATGAGGGTATAAATTATTTGTATACAGTTCTTGGAGAGAAAAGTATTGTACATGTATATTAAACAATAAGGTCTGGAAAAAGATTTTTTATAAATTTCTGCACTGTTTTCTGTCCAAACATTGGCAATTTCCCTATAATCAATGTATGGTTTGTCCTGATTGAAAGATGGACGGGGCGTCCGTGGCCGAGTGGTTAAGGTCGTTGAGTTCAAACCACTTGCCCCTAACCACTGTGGGTTCGAATTCCGACAGGGACTTTGGATTCTTTCATGTGAGGAAGCTATCCAGCTAGCTTACGGAACGTCGGTGGTTCTACTCAGGTGCCCGTTCCTGCCTAAAATAATACACGGAAGGGCATTTGAGGTCTTCCTCCACCAGTAAAGCTGGAACGTCGCGATATGACCTATACTGTGTCGATGTGACGTAAAACCCAAAACAAACAAACAAACAAAGAAAGATGGACAAGTCCAATAAAGATATATAGTGAGGTAAGGGATTTAACTTGTTGACTAATCTGTAGACACACACCTTTAACAGTGTTATCTTCTGTTAAATACACAATCTTGTTTTCTCGAAACCTCTCTACGTAAGATTATTTACAGCCTCTGAGATAACGTAAAAAAAAACTACAACTTTAAAATTGTAACTTTTACGTCCCTCACATGCCATTCCATCACATTAGTTTGATTTTATTTGAAAATTTAATTGCATTTAATTCTAAGGAAGTCTTAAAAGATGCTCTTCTTTTTTCCAGATTACTTCTAAACGCAAAACTTTAATTACCCACGTTGTAAACAATGTATAATTTAAGACATTTTACAGAGAACAGAAATTGAAGGAGAAAATTACAACTTTCCTTTATTAGCTAAATTTAAATGTCAATTTTGTTAACATCAAAGATTTCAGAGTCATGTGCTGTATTTCTTAAGAGACCAAAAATGGAAATATTCTGTGCTTTATAAAGGAAATTATTAATATCAGACTGTCTACCATTTCAATGGAAATTAACAATTATATTTGATTTCCTAATTTTATAAAAAAACTGAAAATGAGTTATTTTACATATGTCATTGAATTAATCTAAAAAAATATTTTCAATTTAGGGAAAGTCATTAATATTGAAATTAAAAGAACGGGGAAAGAAAAAATAGAAAGGAATTAAGAAAATAATATAAGAATGTCTATAAATAAAACACAAACAATTATTCTTGATTAAACTGCTTAATATGGATTGTGGTCCATGAAACATACATGTACTAATATACCAAGTATCCATATACTGTAAATTCACTCAATTTCGAGGGCATGCAATTTTGTGGCTTTGTCACAAAGAATATTTTCATGGGTTCTTAAATTAGTGGATTGTTGTTATTTTCTAAAAGATAAAATGTAAATAATGTCATACAAAATAATCTTACAGCAGACAAAATGAAATTTTGTTGGATCTTAAATTTGACGACTGACCTATCCATGAAAACAACGAAAATGAGTCGCCCATGAATAATAATGATTTGGCAGTCAAGATGCTACTTAAAGCAACAGTATGCTTGTTTGTTTGTCTGGGTCTTTTTTACGCCAATATTTTTAGTCATATCTCAGCAGTTGATCCACCTCACCAGCTTTTCTAAATAACTAACAAGTAATTACCAATTGCTCTCCAAGTGACCTACATGATTTCCCAATAAGGGGTGAGAGACAAATGACCATAAGACTTAATGTTCTGAGATCAGGCTCCTAGGTTATAAAACTTTTTTCTGTCTTGAATCGTAGGATTTTCATTGGTCAATATACATTCTGTGCTGGTTTCTGACCAATCATGGAGAAGTTTTGCATTACCAGAGGATCAAACAAGCGATCCCTGAATTACAAATCTGATTCTTTCCCTTTTGAGCTAAGTGAGCAGAGAAAAATTATGATGGAAGCAGGGATGGAAAAACAAATTAGCGACTAACTGAAAAAGTTCTGAAAGCATAAAAATACTACACTATAGCCTCGATATATCGCTCTTCGTTATAACGCTAATCTCAGTATAGCGCTCATAGACCTTGGCTCCCCCCCCAAAAAAAAAACTTCAAAAAAAACAAAAAAACTTCAAAAAAAAAAATAAAATTAAGTAGATCTAGATTTATAGCGCGCTATAAAGCTTGTTCAATTTCACAGTCAAGTACAATAAACAATTGTTATTAGGACATTTATGAGCGCCAAAGGTGTGAAAAACATGCCAAAGTTAGCGTTTATCCGGTCTTATGTTGTTTTACCTGTCCATCAGTCAGGCATCAAATTGTTTCCAAAATCTCAAATTCATATCATAACTGTGACATGGGCAACCGGTGGTGAGTATAAATAAACTAAAATTCACACACATATCTTAGACATGTAAACCTCGCTGAATTAAATAACCAACACAAGCCCAAAATCAATTTAAATTCCAGCACTGTAAATAAAGCGGCCAAGACAGGAAGTAATTGGCGTTTGATTAACTAGGGGACACAACTAAAGATGGACTGTAAATTACAGTGTAATTTACAGTCCATCTTTAGTTGTGTCCCCTAGTTAATCAAACGCCATTACATTATTGGCTAACTGTTTACACTATATTTATGATTTATGTTTTTCTTTCGAAAGTTTTTTTGTTTCTTTTGAATATAAGTAGTATTATTTGTGAATATAATATATGTTTACATCATTGAATTGTTTAAGAAAAAGAAAATGTCAATATTCATTGAACAGTAAGTAAAAATCGTCAGCGTTATATATATATGCGTTGGGTGGGGTAATGCGGTAATTTCGCAATAAGCGTTCTAATGAAAGCCTCTTTAGAACGCGGTGTTGAGACATTGGACCCCACCATGAGCGTTATAATGAGGCTGTAGTGTATTATAGTTATGATCTTATACCTTTATATGAAGAATCTGTGGTGATACCCCTGGAATGACTTCTTTTGTATTAGCACTAAAATATGCAATCTCCTCCCTCATGATGGCGGGTTTAAGTACATAGCCACACCCACCATTCTTATTGAACCAACCATTGTAGAGATCCATCATCAAACCCGGAGTCTGGTAGTTTAAGGCCACTGTATAATTATAGTGTTAACAGTTTAAGTAAAAGAAATGTAAAATGGTCAGATTAAATTATCCAGTAATTTCTCTCTGTATATCTTTAGCTTCATTATTGTAAATCTAGTTTCTTGGTAATAACATCCCTAAAACACTACTAATGGACTCACCTAATCACAAATAGGGCAAGTCCATTAAAAAGACTGAAAGACTTTTATTACTTAAATGTGCACTCTTAATTCATAATAATTTCAGACTTTTATTACTTAAATGTGCACTCTTAATTCAGAATAATTTCAGAGAACTATTTTAAAATGTTTATTTATTTTATTTCATTTATATTTAAATTTTAACTATATTTACAAACAAGTAATATATAAAAGTTGTTGAATGACAATGATATAAGGCTTGTCTTTATACAGT
>NW_026862318.1:0-10893 GCF_026571515.1 Ruditapes philippinarum | reverse complement strand
CAATGCTCGGGGGAATAGGAAAGCTTTCTTTTTTCTTAAACAAGCTAAAAAATATATCTTTCTCATCTGTGGTTAAAACAGTAGCTATTAAAAATTCCCAGTGTAGATAATGCTTTCTCCGGTGTAGCACTATTTCACAGCTTTTTTGTGTATTCAATTTAGAAATCACTCTAGAAGCAATTCATAAATAACTATCTATTTAACAAAGTTTGCAAACTCCTTAAAAAAGAGGGGTTTAACCCCTTGAAACGTGAAATAGATAGTTTTTTATTTATTAAAATATACTTGAATGACTTTTGAAACAGGCATGTAACACATCATAGTGAGAAAAAGTGTACTTTACAACACAAACATTTGTGAATTTCAAGTTTGAAATGAACATGAATATAAATTATTTCTGTTTCAGAACTTAAAATTCAACAGCAAAACACTAATGTTAAATAGCCAACAGTATAGAGTATGGTAATATTATGCCTTTATGTAGAATGGCCTGGCTTTATACAGGTGGTGGGTGTAAGTCTCCCAGTAGCAAGTGTTATGATAATTTGCTCAAGCAAGCTGACATTTGATTAGTCATATCAACAACACACAATTAAACAATGATCAAAATGAATGCAACATGCTGTAAAATCAAACCTGTGTTAATCAAAGGACTATTTGGACATTTTAATTAGTAACACAATTGTTATTAAGAGTTTAATGGGGGTGATAACAATTCACTTAATGAAAACAGAGTTTGAAATATATATTATTGGCAAGATCTTAAACTTAAGATATTGCCTGGCCATGGTGGGTTCATTAAATACCAACACATACACATGGGCAGACAGTGAATTGCATCAGCTTTTAACAATATTTTCATTCAAAGTTAGGTTATTTTATTCATCTCTCTTCAAAATCATTAAAATAAGCACTAGAAAGTAGGGTTCTTTATCCATCAAAACTACATAAATTTTGGAAAACTTTCCTCAAAGTTCCATAGCTAAAACCTTAAACAGAACATATCACAATTAAATACTTATAAATAAGATTTTATGTATAACCTTATTGTGCAATGCAGTTTATCTTTCTGGCATTTTATCTTCTTTGCATGCCAAATATCTAAGCTCTAGGCATTGCAGCTCTTAAATAAAAATGTTTTCAAAATAAGACTTAAATATGTTTTCCTGCAAGTTCTTGGCATTGCGGTGTCACACAATAAGTCTCAAATTTGTTTTTAGTGTGTAAGTCTATATAAACAAGATATGTTTGTAAAACATGTATGCCCCCTATCAGCAGCCAATTAGTCATGTGATAAGGTTATTATGCATGACTTCTGACCCAGTGATCAAACAATTAATAAGGGTTATAAAGTATCTACTGGTCATGACCTTGACCTTTGACCTCTTGACCCAAAACTCAATAGGGGTCATCTGCTGGTCACGACCAATCATCATACAAAGTTTGAAGTTCCTAGGCCTAGGCGTTTTTAGTAAATTGATCAGAAACCGTTTTTACCTACAAGGTCAATGTGACCTTGACCTTTGACCCCTTGACCCCAAAATCAATAGGGGTCATCTGCTGGTCATGACCAATCACCATGCCTAGGTTGAAGTTCCTAGGCCTAAGGGTTCTCTTATTATTGATCGGAAACCGTTTTAACATACAAGGTCAATGTGACCTTGACCTTTGACCCCAAAATCAATAGGGGTCATCTGCTGGTCATGACCAATCACCATGCCAAGTTTGAAGTTCCTAGGCCGAAGGGTTCTTTAGTTATTGATCAGAAACCGTTTTTACTTACAAGGTCATTGTGACCTTGACCTTTGACCCCTTAATCCCAAAATCAATAGGAGTAATCTGCTGGTCATGACAAATCACCATACCAAGTTTGAAGTTCCTAGGCCTAAGTGTTCTTGAGTTATTGATCAGAAACCGTTTTTACTTAAAAGGTCAATGTGACCTTGACCTTTGACCCCTTCACCTAAAACTCAATAGGGGTCATCTGCTGGTCATGACCAATCATCACACAAAGGTTGAAGTTCCTAGGCCTAAGCGTTTTTAGTTAATTGATCGGAAACCGTTTTTACCTACTAGGTCAATGTGACCTTGACCTTTGACCCCTTGACCCCAAAATCAATAGGTCATCTGCTGGTCATGACCAATCACCATACCAAGTTTGAAGTTCCTAGGCATAAGGGTTCTTAAGTTATTGATCGGAAAGCATTTTTACCTACAAGGTCAATGTGACCTTGCCCTTTAACCCCTTAACCCCAAAATCAATAGGGTCATCTGATTGGTCATAACCAATCACCATACCAAGTTTGAAGTTCCTAGGCCTTAAGGTTCTTTAGTTATTGATCGGAAACCGTTTTTACCTACAAGGTCAATGTGACCTTGACCTTTGACCCCTTGACCCCAAAATCAATAGGGGTCATCTACTGGTCATGACCAATCACCATACCAAGTTTGAAGTTCCTAGGCCTTAAGGTTCTTTAGTTATTGATCGGAAACCGTTTTTGCTTTCAAGGTCAATGTGACCTTGACCTTTGACCCCTTGACCCCAAAATCAATAGGGGTCATCTACTGGTCATGACCAATCACCATACCAAGTTTGAAGTTCCTAGGCCTTAAGGTTCTTTAGTTATTGATCGGAAACCGTTTTTGCTTTCAAGGTCAATGTGACCTTGACCTTTGACCCCTTGACCCCAAAATCAATAGGGGTCATCTACTGGTCATGACCAATCACCATACCAAGTTTGAAGTTCCTAGGCCTAAGGGTTCTTTAGTTATTGATCGGAAACCATTTGGTCTACGGACCGACGGACCGACAAGTGCAAAGCAATATACCCCCTTTTCTTCGAAATGGGGGCATAATCAAGTGAACCCTTGAGCAGAGCCAATATTGCACCCAGGGGCATGTTTCATGTTAGTTTTATTGAGGTCAATTAGGTAATGCTTCATGCTAAATATCTAAGCATAAACATTAGTTTCAAAAAAGAAACTAAAATGTGTTTTCTTATATAAGTCTACATAAATCAAGTGATCCCCGGGGCGAAGTAAATTTCAATCTCAGGAAGCCCAAACCTGTGTTCTGCAGAGCACATTGTCTCATTATATACAATATTTCTGCAAAATAGTTTTGAAACTGACACAAAATGACGGAGTGTGACATTCACCTGAGGAAGGTCAACTTGCACTCTGCACATAGCCTTATTATGGTATACATTTCTGCCCAGCAGTTTCAATTTTCTTCAAAAGATACAGTGCAGACAAGAAACTGATAACAGACGGACGGACGACCAGGTGCATAACAATATATATAAGAAACTGCCAACAGACAGAAGGACGACCAGGTGCATAACAATATAAGCCGAAAATATTTTTGGGTTATAAAAAAATACATTGATTTCTGTTTTAGTTCAATTCCATACTTCTATGTTACCACACATTCATGTTAGAACTTACAGAGTATCTAGGTGTCTTATCAAACTGTTAAGATAAAAAAGTTAGTTATTTCATGCATCATACAGTTAAATTTCATAAGCAGAGTTTTAACAATTTCTCACAGAGGAACCATTTAATATCATGAACAGCCTTTTTAAATAAAATTTCTGAAAATATTCCTGTATCAAAATATATCAAATCATATTCTTTATGCAATTTATTATAATACATGTAATTGTCAAATCTCTTTTTTACCCAACACCCCTCCTCTGAACATTGACAGGTGATGAGCATAAATGAAGTTGATTCGAACTTCATTCATATCTCTGAGCAAAAGACAACTTATATAGCTGTGGATTATCATTTTATCACATTATACTGCATTTTACACCATTTTGTTCAAAACTCAAAGCCTATATTGTCTATAGCCTATAGGAGTCTAGGTATTGCATATGATGCAGTGGCTTATCAAGCTATACATGTACAGTTCAAATTTCAAAATCCCTTGATGCATGACACAGCAAGGTTTTTCAAACACACACTCCTATGCATGCACAGACGGACAGGGGTAACACCCCCCTATGCCTTTAACCAGGAGAGCATAAAAATATTCAGCCCAGGTGACCTTGACCTCATCAACCTTATATCTCATCTAAGTTGCGAGGTCTATATAATGTCATCTTCAAACTGAATAAATGAAGGGGCACATATGACAACTGGTGAGCAAAGGGTGACAAAACAGCAATATTATGCTCCGACACAATGTTTTATTCTGTTGAGCATACAGGTAACACAAAATGAATGCAAAATGCAAATGGGATGCAAATGCAACAATAATATCATAAAACTAAACTTAGAATGCATCATTCAAATCTTGTATGCTCATACTAACCTCAAGAAATGAATAAAATATCTGAAAATATTTTATCAACAAATTAAAAGAAAATTATACAAGGTCGTCTTAGTTGCCTAATCGTGATCATCATTAAAAGCAGTGTTACTTATTTTAGTTTCATTTTATGAGAAAACTGTCTTGATGTAATAAAACATTATAATGACCTAACAGTTAACATTCTGAAGAAACTGCTAGAAACTAAAAAACAAATTTTATTCCTGAATTAAATTCTCAATGTAAAAGAATAAGAAAATATAGGCCATGATTTTTTAAAATTAATTCAATATAGTCGTTTTATAGAGACAATGTAGTTATTTATTAAGCAAAGGAGGTCTGAGCGTATCTTGTTAAAATTTACTTTTTCTTCATCATATTTAAATTGTTATTTATTTTTCCTCCCAAAAGACAAATATAATATGTTCTTTAAAATAAAGTATGATAAGAACAAAAGACATACAAGTAATCATATTTCTTAATGATTAAGTTAAGAAAATAACATGTTCACTTCTAGATAAATCAAATTTCTATTTCAGCAATTATTTCTTAGCATTATTTATTAGTATTATTATCTTCGAAAAAAAATAAATTCTTGACAAATAATGGACTATTTTAGTTGTTGTTTTTTTTCTCATCATTTTCAACATTCACAATATTCCCTATATTGACATTTATTTAGCAAATATTGCAAATACAAGGTTAGTGTATACATCTTCCTTAACCATCAATATATCGAGGGTTGACCGTAAAATGGCAGTCAACCCTCGATATAACCATGAATTAGTATAATAATGATGATGCTCATTTGAAATGTGTAATTGAAATTCAAAATCTCATTCAACTTACGTTATCATTTCCTTTATATGGAACAGATCCCCGACCTCCAGCAATACTGAACCCAAGACCTCCAGCATCCCGGTGAAGCACCGTTTCTATCTTCTCCCCATATACATCGGTTCCAGGCTCAGGTTCAAAAGTAACAGTTGCGAAACTGGCAGTCATAGCTGGTTGAGTAACATTCTCTGCCTGTAGATGTACATTCACATCTTCCTGAGCCTACAACACAATAATAAGGTTAAAGATATAGGGCATATTGAATGATTGTATATTCGTAATTACGAGCAGACAAGTGGAATTTTCAATCTCTGAAAAATGCTTTCATTTTGAATAAACCATCTGTAAATTGTACTTTATTTCTGTGAAAAAGAACACTATCAGTGTTTTCTCCATCTATTTGAGAAAGTATTGATCAGCTGAATTTAGACATTTGGAAATTTGATAATTTTTTGTCACAACATGAAATAACGTTAATTTGTAAAATACAGTAAAGACTGTTTACAGTGACCTTCGATGGGAGAAAAGAAAAAAGGTCATTATAGACAGGGAGTCACTGTGGACAGTCTCTTCATTATTCGGATATATGAACATATCATACCAATATTATGTTGAAAAGCAGGATAGTACCATACTAAGGGTTTAATTATATTTTTATTGATATTAAACATATCAAATATCATTTATAAAAAAACAAGAGAGTGTTAAAATTGCATGTATAATTGGTTACGATTATAAACTACACCATAACATTAGTATTTTAAAGTTACATATTCATGAAAATGTAATTTATATGGTTTAATCTGGTGGTAAAAAAATGTTTAATTTCAATTTTTCTAATTAGATGTTACTATAGAGACATTTAATTTTGTATAATCAGCCTGTTTACTTTACGGAGTTCAATGTATTAATAAAACATTAGATACAAATCTTCTCATAATTTCTACAGATAAGTGCTCCGAAAAAAAATTAACAATCGAGGTTTCAAACATAACCACACCTTCAAGACGTTTGGCATTGTTTATCTTTACTCGCCAAAACACCGCAGCATTTATGTATATGCAGGTGTCTTTAATCATTCTATCGGTGAAAATTGATTGAATCTGAATCTGTCACCATTTTGTGTTATTGTCAACAAACAGCCACAGTGTGTTAGCGTGTCGCCGATTGGTCAATGCAACCTGCCGTAGATACAACGCGCG
This sequence comes from Ruditapes philippinarum, assembly GCF_026571515.1. NCBI lineage: Eukaryota > Metazoa > Mollusca > Bivalvia > Venerida > Veneridae > Ruditapes > Ruditapes philippinarum. The sequence goes on along the minus strand of NW_026862318.1, from coordinate 4,539 downwards.
TTCTGATTCGTCAATCGCATGAAAATGTAATGAGAAAGATAAACATAGTGAATTCTTGCCTTGCGGCGTGTATTTAACTTTGTTGATGTTGACACGCGTTCTTAATTAGCGGATTAACGGTAATTGGTTGTAATTGAGAGGTAAACAAATTATTAACAAACCTAGCGGCGTCAATAAGAATGACGGAAAATTATAACAATCGGGCGACTTCAAAATCTCTTTGAAGTTTGTTTTAGGCAAAGTCGGTGATCCGAAGGCGACTTCTTCGCCAAAGTCGTCACCTAGTTCAAGCCTTGCTTCCCTTGAAAAAGTCGCTGTTCACGGCTCAAATACCGTAACGGGTGACTAAATCATGGTCGTTGTACGGACTAGACAAGGGGTCGCTACATACAGACCATTTATATAGTAAATACTGTTCGGCGCACCTAACTATGGTCACTAAAGACAGAACGTCGCTATATACAGGGGGTCGCTAAGACAGTCTTTACTGTACAGACAGACAGACAGACGGATGGATGGATGGTAAACCTAAAGTTAAACTGGTAGGGGACTAATTATTAATTAGTTATTTTCATTCAAATTTTTTTGAAAATTAAATATTTTCTGCCATTTGGGAATTGAGCTGTTTATAGAATCTACAAACAAGGCAGATCAAAAACACGCTGATTATATATAAATAGAAACATTATATTCACCTGTATTTGTTCTTCTGTCACTTCTTCATCTTCTTCCTCATCATCTTCTGTCTTCCGTGTGATGATTGTTTCCCTGCCAACCACCATAGTGATGTCATTACCACTGCCCTTTAATACATCTACAGCCTCGTAATGGTCCGAGTCATTAAGAACTATACCATTTACCTGTAACATAAACAGTGCATTCATCTCATGTAACAGAGCAAATCTTTAAAATCTAAAATATCAAATCAAGTATTGTCCTTTAAGCAAGTGGTGACCTTATGGTTGTCTGCCTCTCAACCCAGGGATCATGGGTTGGAGCCCTACTTGGGTCATGACCATGTTTCTTCATAATTATGACACCAATACTGGTTGGTTCCAGGAAGCAGACTAGAAAGTGATACATATCAGTTGCAAGAACTTGATTCGCAATTGAGACTAAATAAATATGTTTAAACTTGCAAAAAAAAACCTTTTCACACTATTCAACAAATAACTAATGCTGTTTAGAAATAATCGTGTAATGTACAGTTGATGAATCATGAAATAACTTTCCCATGTATCTATATATTTAAATACTCCGGCATCGTGTAAATTAAGCATTAATGAAAAATTCAACAAAATAACTTTAATAATCCACAAGTTTTTGTGTTAACCAACAGGTATAAAGAAATTTACTGAATTGCATACCACACAATTGTAATACTGTTATATTACTAGTATTTACTTAATTAACATTAATATGCCAACAATTTCCAGTCATCAAAAAGTCATGGTCAAAAGCACTATTCTAATTCAATAGGACGCTCTGTGTAATTAAAAGGTAAGGTTCATGGAAGGGCCCATGATAATGTTGTAAAATCTTTTTGCCCAACCCTTTTGTATATTGTGTAATTATGTTGATGTAAAGAAATTGATGTATATCTATATATGCAATAAAATATTATAAAACTAACAGGGAGCCATGTAACTCCACTCAATGTACAACTTACCTAAATACAACTTAACTGAACATTATAATATCCAAAACAATAACTTCTCCTCTTTTACTAATTTTAAACAGCAAGACAAAATAGTAGAACTTACAGACATGAGCTTGTCTCCTACTTTAATTCCTGCTAAACCAGCTGGTCCATCTTCCGAAACTCTCGAAATAAAGATACTCTGTAAGAAGAACAATGGATTTGTTAAATTCAACAAGAAATAAATAAATACAAAGAAACATAATTTGCTGAACAATGAAAATAATATGTTATACTGTGTTTTGTTTATGTTCTAATATTAATCATGCAGTATTTCATTCATTAATGACCTCTCATCCAGGACTTATCAATGTTACTAGCTTTTTTCTAAACAAACAGCTGTCCATTTTTCTCATCCTCAAAAAAGTGGGACCAGCCATTTTTTTTTTACATTTAGTCTAACATTTACATTATAGACAGATATAGCTTAAGAACAGGATATAGGAAATATTCACACAATCAAAGACTTTAACTTAACACTACAGAATAATTTCCAAGAAATCAAATTTGTTGACATTCCTTTAAAACATTATCGACTCCATACAGGTAAATTAAGTGAATATCACAGTCACTATATTACACTATACACTACATTTAAATTGGCAATGACTGATCTATCTAGTCTTTGTGTAAACATCTCTGGGGCTAAATCTGATACACACATGTTTAATTGCCTGTAAGCAGGTGGAAACTTTGCACATTTACTTTTTATAGTATACTTTTTCTGGTATCATTTTTTTCATTTCTGCACTGCCTTTCGCTTCAATATTGATAGCCTTTATTCCAAAGCTTGACACATTTTTATTATACAGCTAGCATAAATGACTACATATGTTTGGACTTTCAATAACTTTCGAAAAAGAGCACAAAATTTTTACAAAATTTCTTTCCATAATTCATAAACCCTTCCCCCATGAAACAGCCACAATTTCCATGTGATTCTAAATTCATTTGTGGGATGTTCCACATATTCATTATCCCTCATGTACAGACTCAATCAAACCGAGTCTGCAATTCTCTTGTAATTTTGTTGTGATTAATGTTTCCGAGGGATCACTTTGTTTCCAGATTTTTTTAACACTACAAGAATGGAGGCACATCAGTGACATAACTAAATGAATGTCCCTTGTAAAAAAGATAATTTTATTCAACAAACGGCCACTGCTCACCTCATCTTCACCTTTATACGGGGTTGAGCCCTTACCCCCAGCAATACTGATGCCCAGACCTTGTCCTGGTTCCCGGTGTATATTTATTGTGTATTCCTCCTCTATTATTTCTTGCTCCTGAAAATAATTATTGAGACTTTCGGTGAAAAATTCTGTGAGATTACAAAATGAAATATCCTACTTTACATGGCAAACAAACAGAGGCAGTGTTTTCAGGATTTAACTTCGTCGAAGTAATACATAATTAATGGCAATCACAAGTAACTGATGTGACTATTAGAACAATAGAGAACAGTCAATCTATTCATTCTTTAGATAATACAAATTTATTTAAGCACAATTCTGTTGGAATCTTTAAGCTTATTGAAACACTCTCGAATCCATTCCTGGATCTAACCAGTACTAAGCAATGAATGTAAAGTTTCTTCCTCAAGGAAACAAAAGCCTGCCCCTGACTGGGTGCGAACACATTCAGCCAGCAATCCTTAGATTACTAGTCCAATGTGTTAACTACTCGGCCATGCCGCCACTCATTCTTTGGCTCTCTGTTGTCCATGTGTTTAGTGGCTATAAGAACAATTGTAGAGCAAAAATGTCACTTAAAGTCACTAAGGCCATCCTTAAAAAAATGTTTGTTTGCAGTAACGCGACCGACTCACTAAATTTGCCCCTACTCAAAATTTTTTTTCATGGTCTGGATAAAAAAAATTTTTTTTGAATCAGAAAATTATGCCTTTTGCTTTGTTTTCGTTCTTTTAAAGGTTAATAGAAGAAATAAAATGTAGGTCTTATTAAATTAGAATTCAGTTATCAATTTATTAATTGTTACCAGATTATCAAAGCATATATTGTCCAGCATTTTGAAATTCCATGTTTATTTGGGAGTACAGTTCAATAAAAAAAAAAAATCGACCTACCTACCCACCTTGAAAATTCTGTGTCGGGTTACTGCAAACAAACATTTTTTTAAGGATGGCCTAAAGCATACATTTGCTAGGATGTCTGAATAATACTTTGCTCTGATTATGATAATTCATTTGGCATGGACTTATTCTGAAACTTACACACAACAGATAATCCTTAGAAAAATTTCATTACATTATCCAAATCTGTTCTATAAATTATCCAAATGTGTTCTATAAATTTTACAAGTTATCACAGAATCATGTTTAAACTGTCAAAGTGTTCATTACCTCAAGCTCTTTTTGTGTAGTTTTTGCAAGTATTTCCAGCACCCTATCTTTAGCATCATCTGATATGACTATTCTCTTGCCTTTTTTATGATGCGGCGTGTCACGTCTACGTAGAGGCGTTTTGCGCTCGTCCTCGTCGAAATCAAGGTCCTGTGTAAAACCTACGGTCCTTTCCTGATATGTGTATTCCTCATCATCCATGTCTTCTTCCTCCTATGATATAACAGTTTCAAGACATTAAAACAAGTATTAAGTTTTTCACACACTTTTTTTTATTATCGCACAAAATCATTATTCAAAATCAAAACAAGCAACATGACAATACCATAAAACCAGGTTATCAAGCCGGAAACCATTTTTCTATTTTTAGTACCAGTGACCTTGGCCAATAGGGTTAAAAGCAACCTCAAGCTAAAGGTCTCCACATAAGTTTGCTATATACCCAGCAAGTTTGATTAGAATATTTAGTTAAATCTCT
>NW_026862317.1:0-16022 GCF_026571515.1 Ruditapes philippinarum | reverse complement strand
ATTTAAAAGGAAAGCGGCGTTTGGTCCCTAAGTAAAATAAGACATGTTTGTAAAACATGTATGCCCCCTATCGGCAGCCAATTAGTCATGTGATCAGGTTATTATGCATGACTTCTGACCCAGTGAACAAAAATTAATAAGGGTTATCTACTGGTCATGACTAGTCACAAGGTAATAATTATTGTGACCATATAGGTTGTTTGCAGCAATTTAAGTTACAAATCTTACCAAATAATATATGCATAAATTTTATGAATCATGTAGGCCTCATTAATGACAGTCAAGTTGTTATATTATATAAGACATTCAAATGTGGATACCAAAAGCATTTTTAGTTTAATACAAAAATATCAACCAAGGCAACTTGAGTTGTTGAGTTATTGGTCAGAAACCGTCTTTAAATACAAGGTCAATATGACACAGACCCCTTGAACTCAAAATCAATAGGGGTCATCTACTGGTCATGACCAATCATCATATAAAGTTTGAAGTTCCTAGGCCTAAGCCTTCTTTAGTTATTGTGCGGAAACTGTTTTACCGGCAAAGTCAATGTGACTTTGACCTTTAACCCCTTGACCCCAAAATCAATAGGGTTCATCTGCTGGTCATGAACAATCATCATACCAAGTTTGAAGTTCCTAGGCCTAAGCGTCCTATAGGTATTGAGTGGAAACCGTTTTTAACTTCAAGTCAAAGTGACTTCGACCCCTTGAACCCAAAATCAATAGGGTTCATCTGCTGGTCATGAACAATCATCATACAAAGTTTGAAGTTCCTTGGCCAAAGCCTCCTTTAGTTATTGATCGGAAACCGTTTTCACCTACAAGTCAATGTGACCTTGACCTTTGACCTCTTGACCCCAAAATTAATAGGGGTTATTTGCTGGTCATGTCCAATCATCATACCAAGTTTGAAGTTCCTAGGCCTAGGGCCTTCTTTAGTTACTGCTCGAAAACCGTTTTTACCTACAAGGTCGCTGTGACCTTGACCTTTGACCCCAAAATCAATAGGGGTCATTTTCTGGTCATGACCAATCATCGTACCATGTTTGAAGTTCCAAGGCCTAAGGGTTCTTTAGTTATGATCGGAAACCGTTATAACTTACAAGGTTAAATTAAATGTGACCTTGACCTTTGACCCCTTGACCCAAAATAAATAGGGGTCATCTGCTTGTGACCAATCATCATAGCAAGTTTGAAGTTCCTCGGCCTAAGCATTCTTGCGGTATTGATCGGAAACCATTTTTACCTACAAGGTCAATGTGACCTTGACCTTTGACCCCATGATCCCAAAATCAATAGGGGTCACCTGCTGGTCATGACTAATCATCATACCAAGTTTGAAGTTCCTAGGCCTAAGCCTTCTTTAGTTATGATCGAAAACCGTTTTTACCTACAAGGTCAATATGACCCTACAAGGTCAATATGACCTTGACCTTTGACTCCCTGACCCCGAAATCAATAGAGGTCATCTACTGGTCATGACAAACCATCATATAAAGTTTGAAGATCCTAGGCCTAAGCCTTTTTTATTTATTGATCGAAACCGTTTTTACTTACAATGTCAATGTGAGCTTGACCTTTGATCCCTTGACGCCAAAATCAATAAGGGTCATTTACTGGTCATGACCAATCACCATATCAAGTTTAAAGTTCCCAGGCCTAAGGGTTCTTTAGCTATTGATCGGAAACCATTTGGTCTACGGACCGACGGACCGACAGACCAACGGACCGACAGACAGACAAATACAAAGAAATTTACTCCCTCTTCTTTGAAGTGGGGGCATAATAATGCGTGTGCCCTAAATGACAAACAATGGGCGGCATGTATTATATGGAATTTTGAAAGGGGATCCGAGTTTATGAAGCCTGTATATCATATATAAGCAGTCAAAAATTTAAGAATACAGGCCACATGTCCTAAGGGTGATTATAAACAGTTTTCAAGTGAGGATTACTAGAACAACCCAACTAGTAAAAAAAAAAACTGAATAGACAGATTTAACAATACCAGTAGCACAACAATAATTTTGTGTTGAATGATCTTTAAGAATCGCAAACACAACATCCCTGTAGGGGACGACATTTTACGGCCTCCACACTGCATGTGGCGATAAAATAGATAGTTAAAGTCCTTCATAACCAAAGAAATAGAGAAAATAAGAATCCCTAAAGAAAGCCCAACACGGCAAAATTGAAAATGTTGTAGGCTCGGTTTGATTGTGCCTGTTCATGGACGGTACTGTCAAGTGCAAACTACCGTCCATGCCCCCGAGCACAGGCTTAAGCAGATCAACATTTAACAAGAACTCCCAAAACGACAAAAATGAAAATGGTGCAAGCTCGGTTTGATTGAGCCTGTTCATGGACGGGCTGGTAAGACTTCCATTAAAATATTGAAGGGATGTAGATTCTTCACCTGGGAATATTTGTGTGTGTTTACTCTCTAAGCTTGAAAGTAGAATAAACATTTCAGGGAAAAATGGTTCGCTTTCTAAATATCCAAATGTGAGGTTTTAATATACATGTATTCATTATAATTAGTTTAATGTTGATATTTTCAATAAGATGAGAAGTTATACTTGTAATGATAAGTACTCAAATTCGATGGTTAAATAAAGGAATGAAGAATGAATAGGCATTAAATCTAATATTAACTCTAGTTTGTGACAGAATTTCAATTTGCGAATTTCCTATGAGCAAGAAAAAGATCAACGTTTATCAACATTGTTTTATGGCCAAAAAATTGACAAATACCAATTGGTAAAGTGTTAGTACCAGAAGTTCATTTTGTCATAGAAGTCAGGTACTAGAACTGTATCAAATAGATAAAAATAAAATCCCTAAAGAATGCCCAACACTTCAAAATTGAAATGTTGCAGACTCGATTTGAGTGAGCCTGTTCATGGACCGTTGTTTGTAATTACAAGCTACCCTCCACGTCCCCTATCACAGACTTAAGCAGAATTCAACATCTACACACGAAAATTGTGACATTTTAAATTTAAAAACATCCGCAAATGTGATTAGTCTATCCGTGACTGTTCTGTTTTTGTTTAGGGTCCTGCTGGGCTCCTTTTGCTGGATCGTTTCGGAGTCGCGTTCATTGAGCGCCACCTTTCCTTGCTGATTTTGTTCTTTTTTTTAAAGCCATTAGCACCAAATTGCGCAGAGATAGGCTTCTTAGTCTGTAGCTGCCTTAAACGTTGCTAGAAAAAAAATCGATTTGGAACGTTGTTGAATTATTTAAATATTTTTTTTTCAATCTAATGAAAACTTTTATATACAAGACATTTGACCATCATTTTCTCAAAGTCAATACTAAATAGACACGGCGGATTACAACAATAGAGATGATGAATCTTGTCATTCTAACCAAAATCTAATTTGCTTGTTTCCTAGCACAATAGCGTTGGATGAAATTTTATAGTTAATGTGTGCAAGAGAAAGTTCTTAGAGTTTTTAGAACAATGTTTGTCCTGATTTATACATTTTTTGTTCTTTTTCTTATGTTTTTGAATATGTAATAGATCCATAACAAGGGGAGATACTGTCACCAGTTTCGGTTTCATTGTTCTTAGTAATCATATTATTCTTACAAGATAATATAAAAAGTGAATTACTCTAGTAAGAAGCTATGCCATTGCAATTTTCGGAACCACACCAGACGAATTATAACACGATCTTGATCTTTTACATGCATATTGATGTTAACGGGGAATTCAACGTTAAAGCACTTAAACAAAACTCATGGCTTTTAGAAAGAGAGGAAATTTGAAAAAAAAAAGAACAAAAGACTTCTAATCGAATAGATGTAAAAATATAGATAATTTTAATTATTTAAGTCGTTTAATTTCTTTGAATTGTATGTTTGTTTTGCACAATACATACTTATCTGAAAAAGCACTTAGAACGTTGAATATTTTGTTGTATAATTGTAAAAGAATCCATTAAGTGCTTTATCAGTTAGTCGATGCATTGGTATGTGCCATTTTTTAACTATAGCAGTGATCTATATTGCATAAGCAAATCTAGGGAATAAGAAAGGTTGCATTTAAAGTTTTGTAAACGGATATTGAAAGTAATATATCATCTATATTTTAATGTAAAATGATAACATTTTTATGTAAATTAGTTTATTCTTAAAACATTATCATAAGCTAGTTGTATAAACTGGCAGTTCAAGATAGTTTGATAGGGTATAGCAATTTGGTAAGTCGTTTTTAATAAAAAACAAAAAACTTTTAGATGACTAAGGCTGATAGATGGTTAAGAAATTTACAGCTGATCTTTTCTAAAGGAAAGTAATTGATTTTCTCAATTAAGAATGGTTCGGAGCAATCAGCAGAAATAGTGTACTCGATGTGTACTAAGTTTTTAAGCAACCGTTGAGTATCCTAAAAATGTTGTTAAAGATTTGAGGATTAATTCCACCCTCCAAACATATATTTTGGGATGTTAATAATGTACTAGTACTGATTGTAACAAATCAATCATTAACATATTGTATGTTATTTTGTATATTCAGTGTTTGTAGGCAATATACTGTATATTAATTATAGTTTATTCCGTTCTGTTCAATACATTAGACGCTAAGTTAAGAAAATGCATAAACGTGTGAGAGAGTAATAATATTTTGACCATGTATATCTATACTTTGTCCCAGAAATAGATTAGCAAAGTAACGGTGATAAACATGGTATTCTGTTATGTAATATCGTCCGTATTTAATATTCACATATTAATGAATTAGTTATAAAAAAATTAACAGGTTATGTGCGCTTGGTTGGTATTATTCCCTAAAAAAACTGTATAAAAATAAAAAGAAATAACTAAATTATGTGATGTTGTTAATCATTATAATTCTGTCTTACGTCACACCGACACAGTATAGGTCATATAGCGATGTTCCAGCTTTACTGGTAGAGGAAGACCTCAGGAGCCCTTCCGTGTATTATTTCAGGCACGGATGGGCACCTGAGTAGAACCACTGACGTTCCGTAAGCTAGCTGGATAACATTTTTTGATTCTGTTGTTTCCTGTATTTTCATATACTTTATTGCAAGAGGTTTCTGTGTTAATTGTCATGGTTACCTTTATTACATAATTATGTTCTTTTACTAAATATTTGTTATCTAAACTACAATAGCAGCAGAACCACCACCACCACCAACAACAACAACAGCAGCAATATAAAGCACATAAAACACTTCTTAACTTAGTCCTTTTCTTCTCCAATAATACACTGTAATATATTGACTTTAACTGCTGTCTTTTGTTTTAAATCAATACAATCCTCGGGTTTTTTTCTTAATAAAAATGTCAGGTAAAAGTACCCGAATTAAAAATAAAGGAAATTAGCTTAATTTTCAACACATATTTATGTTATAATAATAATTATAATAATAATAATAATAATAATAATAATGATAATAATAATAAACAAAAAAATCAAGTTTCAACTTTTTTCTGAGATTATTTCTTTGTAATTTGTAATTTTCTCAGGTTCAAAATAAATTTTAAAAAAAATTTTTAATTTTCGTTTTTGGTTTTTAAGAGCCCCCAAAAAGCTTTTTTTTTAAAACTTTTTCCTTTTGCAATTTTTTTTCCCCTGCCCCTTTTAAACCCCTTAATAAAAATTTTTTCCCCCGTTTAAAAAATTTCGATTTGGGATTTGTTTTTAAAATTTTTAACAGTTTCCAAACCACCCGCCCTCTTTGGGAGGTTCTAAAAACCCCATTTTCCCCCCTTTCCCCCCGGGCACAAAACCCCAAAACCCAAAACGAAAAGCCCCCGCGGGATTAATTTAAAATTCTTATTTGCCTTTAAAAAACAAATTTTAAAAAATATCCCCAAGTAAAAACCTTCCTTTTATAACAACTGCATCATTTTTTTCGTTTTAAAGGCAGTAATGAAAATAGCAATAAACAAATAAACACTGCATATTACCTTGTTTTTTAATGATAACAGCAGAGAAACAATGTTGATAGTAAATGGAATTGTATTTAAAGGATATAGGTGTCCGGTTTGACTTTAAATGGTTTGATCTTTAAAATGCTTGGTAATGAGATACGCTTTCATCTGTACATTAAGTACATTTGTACTTCTATTTTATAACACATGCAAGTTACCATTTACACGTGTAGCTTGGGCCAAAACAATTTTCATGATATATATGTTATGCTTTTGTTTATAATGTTAGGTGACAATTTTAAAACATATACGATTTTATATTCGTATGGCAATAGTGATTATCCATCCCATGCCACATTTCGTACTAAATTTGTGCCTGAAAAGAAAAAAAAACAATTAACAGAACGAACCAATTGAAAATAGATGATGGAGTCACAGCTTAAAAGTATATACTTCATGTGAGCAAAGCTTATTTATTAATTAAAAACTAAACTTAAAACTTTGTGTTACGAATTCTTCTTTAATCATTTATTCTTAAAAGACGTGTTTATCATATGCACCGTGTATAGCTAATAACGCAGGAATGCGCAAATAACATAGGAAATGTGCAAAAGTAACGCAGAATCGTGCAATTTAGTGGCTAAAAGGAGAACCGCGATAAGTAAATAGACCAATATTTTTTATTGTACACTAAATTAGAAGAAATGTGTTAGCGCATACGGTTGCTGAGACCTTATACTTTAAACCTCATCAAAAATTATTCCATGAAAATGCTTAATTTTTAAGATCGTTCGTGAAAATGACGACCCGACTAGCGTATTGATGGCTATTTTTAGTTTCGTCAATATCTTTAAATACAATATCGTACATATATATTCACGTTTTTTTTTTATATGCGGTGTACCTGAGACATTTTCCAATCTACTCGTATTATATTACACTAAAGTTTGCAGCTAAAACGAAATTGAGACCATTTTTACGAAGTAACGCCGAATTCGTGAATGGAGCACTGAAGCAACGGCGGTAATCTCACTGAAAGTAGCTAAATCCTATTTTACCAGCTTCCATCTATTGTTATACGACATGTATGACACTGTTAGTTTGACAAATGTTTTAGGTATACAGAATACAAAATAGAATGTTTTAAATGTGTTAAATGCACATAATATTTGACGCAGCACAAAAGTCACATTCAAAACGGTAATCAGGTTGTCACTAATGATCTAAAGAAATAAACATATTGCTGAAAGAAATTGTAATGCTGGTTAAAGTATTATGTCGTAGCAGCCGTATGCGCTAATTCATTTCTTTGAATTTGATTTAGAATAAAATATTTTGGTTTGTTTACTTACTGTGTTATTATTTTTGGCTATAGCGTTGCACAGATTTTGCGTTACTTTTACGTAAATTGCACATTCCTGCGTTACTGGATATGCACGGTGATATTTGTCAAATTAGTAAAATTGTCCAATCTCTAAACATTGAAGTTTAATATATCTATTCAAGTGTAAGTGTCTTACTGATGTCATGCTTATCATTTATTAACAACTTTCGTATGGATTCTTGTTTATTCTTACCTTCTTTTTATACTGTGTAATTAGCTATAATGTTTACCGTGCCCAAAAAACACTAGACAGGAGTGATGGCAGATAATCTTTGTAAAAAGGGAGTCATGTTTTATTAATAATGTTCCATTTGTTAATAGGCTCTTCCAGGCTTTAAAGGACTGAAAATGTAAGATTTTTCATCAGTGTCGCCCATGTTTCAGATGAAACTAAAGTATATAGTACATAAAGACATTTATTTATAAAAAAAAGTATAAGAAATAAAGGAAATATGCGTTGCTTTCTAACAGCTTCTTGTTTCTTTTTAACGTCAATCTGTTTGTGTAGCATGGATCAAATACTACTTAATAAAAATGAAATTGGTGTGTACAAACTCTGGAGAAAAATAAACGTTTCACAAAACATTGTTACATCATCAACGACCCGACAGGGTAGTCTTATGTCATGTACTTTTCATTGTGACAATTCTGGATTTATTTCATTTCACTTTTTCAAAACAGATACAGCATGCTTATGCAGTTCCAGCATAGATGATAACTCCCATGGACATGAAACAGAAGATACCACGCTTCACTATGGGGTTCGAACAACAAAGGTTGTCACTTCGTTTTTACAGGTAAAATGTTAACCACTCTGCCATTATCCTGACATGTCTGTGTCATCATTTACAACTCATTTAAATATTGGCCAAATTTCGTTTTCAATTTAAAGACCCTAAAGAATATAACAATATAATGTTATTAACAACAACGATAATGTTAACAAGCACAACGATATCAATAATAACACAAAATCCTTTTATCAATATTCCATTTTTTACTCAAATATACACAAATACACCTATGACTCCTGTTACGTTTAATATGAGCAGGCTGCATGTTTCGCAAATTAGTTTTATAGTTAAGTTAAAAAAGGAAATAGAAACAGATGTTTGTTAACCCAATGATTGAATATGTCGAAAATAAATTTTGCTCGATTTGTGACTTAAAATTCAAGAGATCAAAACGTAACAAATAGAATAAAAGCAAATAAAATTCGTAAAATTATTACACTGGAATGAACAGCTATTAAATCCATTTTTTTCTAATTTTGGTATGATTTATCTTTTAATGTTCTTAGATATTAAAAATTAAAATGCTTTTGTTAAAAAATATAATATGACAAGCATACTGGTTGTGTTGTTTTGTTTGTGTTTACCAGCGAGACTGACACATTTAAATTTCGGGTCATACCGTTCCGAATACTATAAAAATTAACCACTTAAAATGAGTCACTATAAGAAATAGGCCTTTAAATTGAGTACCTACAAATGAATCTGTTAAATTTTAGAATATAAGTTTAGTCATGTTGTAATATATAACCGCAATCAAGCGTTATTCTTTTCGTTTCTTTGTTTATTTTGATTGTACAGTTATATTTATTTTGTCACAGGAAGATGGCATAATGTTCAAAAGAATACAAGAACAACCAGAGCCGATTGACTGTCTTGCGCTTTATAAAAAGCACTATAGTGAAGACGGTGTTTATGTGATAAAACCAACTGGAGGTACTGCTACTGATGTGTGATGTGATATGTCCAATGGAGGATGGACGGTTATACAACGCCGGCAAGACGGCTCGGAAGATTTCTACAGAAATTGGGAAGACTACAGGAATGGATTTGGGAAAAGAGTTGGCGAATATTGGTTCGGACTTGAAAATATCTACCACATGACAATCAACAGCACTGCATTATACATACACCTCGAAACGTTCGAACAAAACAATGTTGACCCTTTCTCCGCTTATGCTGAATATTCCACTTTCAAAATTAATGACGAGAGCGATAAATACCGATTGGCAATCGGGGGTTACAGTGGTTCATGCAGTGACTCGATGCCTTTCCAGAACAACCAGCAATTTTCAACAAAAGACAGTGACAACGACCCCTATTCATACCACTGTGCAGAGATATATGGTGGAGGATGGTGGTACAATACATGTCACTTCGCGCATCTAAATGGAATGTATCTAGGCGGAGCCGACACTGACTTTGGCCGTGGTATTATCTGGGAAAGTTGCTGGGGTTATTTTTATTCTCTGAAGAAAACTGTCATGAAAATTAGAAGAAATAACTAAAGTCATGATCCAACGTGTGCGCATTCAAATAATGTTAGGCACTCCTTGCATGTTTTCTTGGATTTTCGTCTCCTATCCTTCTTATTCTAAATGTAACAAATTAACTTAAATTAACTTAATGACACAACACTCCACACGATACACACATGCAAACGGGTAAGTACGTGTGTTTGCGTTAAGCAGGAATTGTGTTTATTTGTATGTATATATCGAAGCATGTGTACGTGCCTGCGTTTGAATGAGCATGTGTTCGTGCGCATACGCTTGTTTATGCGTGAATTTGTTGAAGATCCATGGGGTTAACCAATGGATCAGGAAATTAAACTTTTATATTACAGACATTAACTCCAGGTCATCATATACACTTTGAATGAAACTTACACTCTTGTCTCGTCGCTTAAAAAAAGGAACCAGAAACTTTTCAAACGCAACAATAGGTTTTTAAGGTTCATTCAATTTTTTTTGATAAAAAACATACCCTCGAACGCCCCCTTCTTAAGGACGAAGTTAAAAATTAAAAAGAACCCAAAGGACGACTAAACAGAAATAAAAATTTTAACATTTTACATTTTTTTTAAATGAACTTAAAAAAACGAAACTAAAAAATGATCATAAAAAATACCTAATAAATTTTTATTTTTTACTTTAATAAGTTTGCACCCTAACATTATTACAAATTTTTTTATTATAGAACAAAAATTTTAACGACTGTTTTTAATTTTCCTAAAATCAATTTAATTAAATAAATTAAAATTCACATTTTAAATATTTTTACACGAGGACACATGCCAGAACATCGCAGCCCCAAATTTCAAGTAATAAAAACCATACCATTTATCATACACAAGTGCTTTTCAAATCACGTAGTTTTTCCCTTTAAAATTAAATTTTTATTTTGGGGGGTTAAAATATTTTTTTATTTGTGCAAAAAATTAATGAAAAATGATGAGTTTTCTAAAAGCAGGTGACTAATAAATCTAAATTTTTCAATATTAGTTTACAGAAATAAATTTAAAGTTATAACAAATAAGGAAGTTCTTTTAAGAACGGGGGGTTTTTCCCCGACAAAATAAAAGGTTTCTTTGGGTAGAAAAACATGAAAAAAACAATCTTCATCGGGGAGTTCACGATTTAAAAATGACATCAAACAATAACATTTTTTTTTTAAAGAATTGTTAACTCTTTTAAATATTTTTAAAACCACACTTCGCGCCGGGAAATAATATCTAACGACAATTTATATTGTAGATATACACCTTCTCAACATAATCTCGCCTAAAAACATAATGTTAGGATAATGACGTAAAGGAAATACGACAGAAGTAAAACTACGAGGGCGAGGGTAGGTCATGGTGCTTTCGGATTTGAAAGTGTCCACGACGAACCGACCGCGCAGATTGGAGCGACAAATGGATATTGTAGCTATGCTTAGCAAAATGAATTTAACAATTGTTGAATGAGCAGACGCCTTGATAAACTGGATAACGTTGAATAGAAAGTGGAAAAAATTGACTTCGAATTGAAGAAAATATGTTGCATATCAACGACACAGCCAAAGTTACTCAAGAAAGGGTAGACCGGGTTGATGATCGGATTTCGTCGGCCGAAACAGACTAAGAGAACGCAAGAGCAAGAATGAATGACTTAGAGAGAGAAAAAGACTCTATAAAAAGTGAATTGAATTACATTAAAGCCAAAGTATGAGAAACAATCTTATTATTGGTAATCTAGAGGAATCTGTGAACGAAACCCCCGGCTCAAACTGAGAAAATTGTCAGAAACTTTCTAATAAATAACTTACAAATAACTGAGGATACTGCACTTAATCTAAAAAATTGACCGGGTGCACCGCATGGGAGTCCCCGGCGACTGAAAGAGGCGAAAAAAGGAATAGATGTTCGGGGCAATGCTAAAGAGTATAGAAGAATCGTATGTAAATTTACTTTCTATAAGGACAAAGAAAAAAATTGTTAAATTGTTAAGCAACAAGTTAAGAAATACCAATTATTATATAACGGAACAATACCAACCGGAAGTAGCAGCAAAAAAGCGGAAGTTATTGCCTAAGATGAAAGACGCGAGAACAGCAGGGCTCAAAGCGTGGATTGCGTATGATACTCCGTATATGAACGGAAAGGCCGTAAAAGATGATTAGGGGGTGAAGATGGACTGAAATGCCTAAGTTGGTATTGAAATGGACTGAGAACAAATTACTTTTACAGAAGTGCACAATGCAATCAAACGTTTAAACAAACATAAAGCAGCTGGTGAGGACCAGTTGCTAAATGAGTACTTTATAGAAGCATGTGATATTTTGTCCGGTTACATAACTGTATTGCTTAATAAAATTTTAAATACTGGTTACTTCCCAGCTGCATGGACAAAAGGCATCGTAATACCATTACATAAAAGGGCGATAAAGATGACGTCACAAATTATAGAGGAATTACTTTGTTAAGCAATTTAGGAAAACTATTTACATCTGTTTTAAATGAGCATATATATAAGTGGTCCGAAAACAATAATAGTGTATCTGACGCTCAATTTGGGATCCGCAAAGGCCGGTCCACTATTGATGCAGTGTTTGTGTTGAACTCATTGATACAAAAGTTTATTAACGAAAATAAACGTTTGTATTGTTGTTTTATTGATATGTAACGCTATTTTGACTCTATATGTAGAAATTCTCTTTGGTATAAGCTTTATAATATGGGTTTAAACGACAAATATCTACGCATCATAAGAAGTATGTATCAATCTGTGAAGCCGTGTATACGTTCATGTGATAAAATGAATTATTCTGATTTTTCGACATCGCAATGGGATTACGTCAAGGGGAGATAATTTCCCCGATTATGTTACCTTGCTTATTAAAGATCTTGAGTAAACTGTGTTAAATGAGTTATGTATCATATTACTACTATTCGCTGACGACATGGTTATTCTAGCAACAAATCCGTCTGATTTGCAATCGTCACTAAATAGATTATATGAGTATTGTAATACTTCGGGACTACAGGTATATGTACATAAATCAAAGTGTATGGTATTTAGAAAGCGGGGAGGCTTGAGAAATAGGGAAAAATGATTCTACGGTGAAAATTCATGTATTCTTGAAAATGTTAATGATTTTAGCTATTTAGGTGTTACTTTTAATTATACAGGCAATTTTTCATTAAATACCCAAAATATGTATGGTAATGAGTACACTCATAGCAAATGTAAAGAAACACGATACGCTGCCGAAAGTAGCCTTACAATTATTTTATTCGTTTGCTAAGTCTACAATAAACTTTTGATGTGAAATATGGGGTTTTTGTGAAATCAAAACAATTAGAAACTTTACATATTAAATTTTGTAAGACATTATTATGAGTGAGACAGTCGTCATGTAATACTGCTGTTTACGGAGTGTAAGGCAGATATCCCTTGTACATAAAAAGATATGTCAGTAAAGTTAAATTCTGGCTCAAATTAAGCCATAGTGAAAATGTTATTATAAAGGCTATAGTTAAGTCGGACTTAATTGATTGTTTAAATGGTAAATCCAATTGGTTTACAAATGTAAAAACACTTCGTCTAAGTATGGATTTTTATATAAATGGAATTATAAGCACTAGAAATGTAAGCCTTCCTATTGCTTATGCGTTTCTTAGTATGTCTAAGCAACGTTTGATAGACGAATTTACACAAGAATCATGGCAAACTTATATCAACAAAATGGAGGTTTTAAATTTGTATAACTATGTAAAAGATACATTAGAAATGGAACCCTATTTAAACAGTATCGCATCTCGTAACTTACAGATCGGATTAACAAGGTTGCGTATATCCGCACATAGTCTAAGAATCCAGACCGGCAGATATGGGAGAGATAGATTAGAGAGATATCTTAGAGTATGTCAAATATGTAATGGAAATGAAATAGAGGACGATTTCCATTTTGTTCCCTGCGGTCTGGAGACCGCAGGGTATTGGTACGCGTTTAACTTTTGAGGCATGGAGGAGCACGTGACCTGTTTTCGGTACATGGAGGAGCATGTGATCTGTAAATCGTACATGATTGGTTAATTGACCTTTTCGAAATCCTAGCTAAATACCGTTTGCCGGTACGTTACGGATTTACCTGTAGGGAATTAGTCCGAATTACCTCTAATTAAGAACAAAAGCTATTACTATTTTTCTAATTTTCTATAATTATATTACCGTTTAAGGTGGAAAAGCTTGAATGATGTGTTTGAAAATTATCAATGTTTCTTTAATATCTATCTCAAATTTTACAAACAATAAATTGTTTATACTGAAAATCTACAAAGTTAAAATATTCGTAGTGGCGTCTGCCATAATAAATAGAGATATTTTCTGCGTAAACTTGTGTGTTTAATTTATTTATTTTTTTGCTCGGAATTATTCATAAAATGGTAGGCCTATTTAATCATTTTCTTAAAAAGAAATAATTGTTTTATGTTCGACCTTCTCCGGTCTTCAACGGTCATCAGTTTCCAAAGAACTAGCTTATTCTATATTGATCGTTTATTCAATTGTCAACTATATTCTTGATACAACGTTTATTTATTCCCCGCCCCCCCCCCCCCACAAAAAAAAAATATTGTTGAAAATAGTTAAATGAAATATCTTTATATCATTAAAATGTTCACCGCAGGAAACCATTTTACTTGTTTTAAATTGCCCTGCATTTCATTCTATTAGACTAGAGTATATCGAGAACTTTTTTTAGAACAAAGCCAAGTATGTTTAAATTTACACAATTGTTGTCATCTAAAAAACAAGTCAAATATTGTCATGTTAGCAAAATTTATACATGAATCACTAGAAATACGTACGAGTAGATTATTACGATCCAACAACTGATTTTTGCTTAATTGTTTGTAATATATTATTTGTAAATATGATGCTTGTTAATGACAAAGATGTGAAAATTTATAGATTGTATGAAGCACATTCTAAATGCATTTTTAATTTATAACAAAGAAAATTGTATATAACAAAATTGTGTGTATAAGAGTAGTCTGAGCAAACGATGGATTAGAATGCGTATTTTATCAAAATCATCAACAGATCGTGCGAATTTTCATATTATGATACATTCATTTAAGAAAAAAGTTAAGTTAATGTAATTACGAAAAATGCATATTATATGATAGTAATCCAACGCGTGCTCATGATCAGTGAGTTAATTATAACTTATACTTTTGATATGGCATTGTATTTTGCATATGAAACAAGTAGAAACATTTGGAATCGAATTGTTTGTAGAATATTAAATGATGTGAAAAGCATAAAGCAAGCGAAATTAAGTATTATCAATATTATGCTGATTTAAAATTAAATAATTATAACGCAAAACATGATATAAATTTACGCGAAACGAATTGATACCATGATGTTTCTTATTACTTCTGATGATATATAAGATGATATAAAACAAACATGGTCATACATGTATTGTCCATCACCATAATTATGACATCAATTTAATTTATATTTTTTTGTTTTATTGTTATCAATTAATATATCAAATTCATTTACTTCAAAATACTAATGAGCTTTAAATAATTGATTTGTGCCATACGGCGAGGGAAATAATTTCAATTAAAATGATAGTTTTGTTTACCATTATAGTTAAGTTTGAATTACACTGAAGTTGAAAGTAAACTGATGTTAAGATCAGTCACGCTCTTTTAAGGCGTAAAACTCGTTAACGTAAGTATAAGGATGGTGATAAGTGCAGTATTTTATTTAAAGTTGTTTACCAGCCGAATGATTATGGAGACGTGCCTTCATTGTATAATCTTGTTGTTGGTGATATACTTATGCTGTGAGTAATTATCAAATTGATTGTGATTTTAATTACAATGGTAGTAAATAATATTTAAATAAATATTAATTAGCAATTTGATAAATAAAAAGTAAGCAAATGTTAATTCTTTTTTCTTTTTTATACGATTTATAGTAAATGTAAATTACTGAAATGCTATAGTGAATGCTATACTTATTTCTATCGCAATTAAGTTTTTAGAATTAGTTGTCCAATATAATTGCAGTATTCCAAATGAATAAGCCATTTTCTTTGGTAAATCAACAGTTATTTAAAAAAAGTAATTTAAAACATTAAATTGGTTAGTATTTGCGCCGTTCTTGACCAATTTTGTTCTGAAATTGCTTACTAATGAACACTAACCTATACATAACGGTCAAATATAATTTTATGGATTTCGAACGGAATGTGCGGATAAAAAAAACATATATCATTACACAGAAATTCAGCGTTCGTTTAATCAGATTGATGCACATGTTCAAATATTGTCATATATTTATATTTGTAGGTGTTTTAAACTTGCACTATATATTTGGGGAAATTTATAAATCTTATGAATTTGAGGAAAAAAACATTTCCTAAAGAACG
>NW_026862316.1:0-13252 GCF_026571515.1 Ruditapes philippinarum | reverse complement strand
TTGGGATCCCAAAAAAATTTAACCACTCAGGCCAAACGGCCTGCGTGGTAAATTTTCCTACGCATAAAACCCCAAAACCCGGTTTTTAAATAGCGTTTATACACCTCTAAGGCCGAGGGTTTTTTTCTTAAATTTAAATTTTCCCAATAAAAATATAAAAATGATTTGGTCGTTTCCAAAAAACTATATTTCCGTTTCTTTGGACAAAAAATTCACTTTAAAAAAGTTTTTGGTTGAAACTTGTTTTTTATGTACTTTTGGGCCTTTTAAATAAAACTATTAATTACGTCTGAATTTTGAAAACTTTAAGTGAATCAAAGCAAACTTTTTTAAGGCTTTGGGACTGTTTTTTTTCAAAAATTTATATTGGGGATATTTGTTGAAGAAAGGGTCTAGTCGCCTGTTTATTCCGTCAGAAACATATGCAGTGAAATTATGATGTAGTATTGTCTATTTTCCCCCTTCGGATACCTTATTTACACTGAACTTCTGGTTTCATAAAAATTATTCACAGCAATTCGCGACGTTATTGCATGTTGCCTTTTTTACCAAAGGAAGCCTCTTTATTTTGAAACTGTTGAATCGTATACACTTCAGGCAACAAGTGTATTTTTACCTTTTCCTTTTTCCAAACATTCAAAATATGTAGAATATTTCATTACTGGTAAGTTGGAGTTTATAAACGTAATATACTGTTTTGTTAATCAAGCTACCACCATATGTGTAAAAATAACAAATTTCAATCAAATTTTTTTTAAAAATTTTTTTTTTGGAAAAAAAGAAATAAAAACAATATTTAAAAATTAAAAGGGGGTTTTTATAAAAAGACGTGTCCCCTGTAAAAATTTACTTTTTAGAGGATATTTTTTTGTTTTGCATGTAAGTTTTAAATTAATTTCACTGGTGAATCATCAGATGCAATTTTTTTCCCCGAGTGGGGGGTAGCCCAAAAGTTTAAACTATAATAGCTGGTTTAACGAATTAATTTTATTTCAATCTTTAAAAGTAAAACAAATTTAAAATTTTTTTTTATTTTATGGGTTTTAAAAGGGGATTTTAATTTTTGTTTACTGATTTTCCGCGTAACGTTGCGCATTTTTCCTTTGTGCCGTTATTACTTTAAAAGCCGTCAACATTCCCAAATTTTGAAATATACTTCTGTTAAATTTCTTAATTTTGGGAAATTTTTTAATTGATGTAGGTGACATCGGAAATTTTTTTGCTGAAGAAGCAAAAATTTTCCCTATGGGCGGGATTTAAAATTTTTGTCTGTTTTTCCATTTTGTTATGATTTTTTTTTCATTTCCCCATTTTAGATATGTCCGGCTTTCAGTTAAAATTTTATTTTAAAAAATTTTTACTAGTGGTTTACCCCGAATAAAAAAATTTATCTTATATTTACAAAAAAAAACACTGGAAAGCATTAAATAAAATTAAATTTCTTAACATGCCCCCTTTTTGTTTATCCCAAATTTTTGGGATTTTTTTGGGAAAAATAAAAAAAATCGCATCTGCCATGTGAAAAATTTTTAAAAAAAAACGGGAAAAATTTTGGGGGGTTTTCCCCGAAAACCCCCCCAAAAAAACCCTAAATTTAAAATCTTTAACAATTCAAAAAATAAATCAGTATTTTCTATAATTTTAAAGATAAAAAAAGGGAAAAAAAAATCTAAAAACATTCGATTTTTCTTGTACTAGAAAATTTTTTTACTTTCAAAACATCCTTCCCGTTCCCGGATTGTAACATAGCCCGCAACAACTGGCAGGTTCAAGTAAAAAAGTGCTTTAATTTATAAAAAGTGCAATCTGCATGTGTCAAAACACGTTTTATTTGGGGGACGGAAGGTGGGGCTGGGTTCCCCTTGGGGTGGGTTTTGTGGAATTTTAGTAGAAGAGCGGGTTGGGGTTTTTTTTTTGGGGGTGTATTGGGGTTTTGGGGTTGTGATGTAAGTAGGTTTTCACTCTTAAGGAAATAGCCCAAAAAGGGGAATTAAGGGGGTAATTTTTTAGGGATTGCTAAAAATGTATTAAAAAAATGGGGGGTTAAAAAAAACAAAAGGGCATTTTAGGGGTTGGGGAATTTTTATGGAAGTGGTTTACGCCCCCCCTTTGGGGTATCCCCATAAGGGGAAAACAAGATGCATTGCTATTGGAAAAGTGTTGAATTATTTCAAGGAATGAAAACAAGACTTGATGATTTCTAATTTTGATGCTCCAACGTACAAGGGAACCGTCAAAAGTTTTGTCCATTAGACAATAAAAAGCCGTACACTCATGGAATAATCGTGCAGTATTTATCTTTACACGGTTTAGTTCTTTATCTACACAATGATATCAAAATCATTGATGTGCGACAAGTATAACTTACATAAAATTGGGATCTTAAATGAGTAGTCATTAATACTAGTGTTTAAAATGATTGGTAAAAGTTCGTTGAAAAGTGATGAAATTCGCACCTATATCAAAGCTTTCGCAATGAACTTAAAATTGAACCAAAAATCTATCTTTAATGAAATATGCCAAGTTTATGGGGGATAATGAAAAAGTATCTTATAGGCTGGTTAGAAACTGGATTGCGAAATTTAATAGTGGATTAGACTCTATCTCTATTCAAGATGCATCTAGATCTGGCAGGAGACGCACAGCAGTGACCCCCGAAAAAACATCTCGAAGATTAGTAATATTTTGAAGTCAGATGCCAGATATACGTTCTACCGAGATAGCTCAGATGACTGGTATTTCAGAAGCATCTGCTCGTAGGATTTTAAAGTAGAACCTTGGACTTTCACGCAAAGTTGCTCGATGGATACCCCATATTCTTACCAAGGACCAATTGACACAACGTGTTAAGGTGGCCAAAAAACTATTGAAGTTATACCCTAAATTTGAGCGAAAGCGTTTTGTGAACATAGTTACTGGTGACGAAACGTGGATTCATTCTTTTGAACCACACAGGAAAATAGATAATAAGATATGGGCCACACGACACGCTCGTAGACCAGTAATTGCTAAAAGAACGATTAGTGTTAAGAAAGTAATGTTGGCTGTATTTTTCGACATCAATGGTCCTATTATTCAAGTCTCTGTACCTGAGGGGCCCACAGTAACAGGAACATTTATTTATACAAACGAAAAATTCTGAAAACGTCGACCAAGGACAGGATTAAGAGGTGTTCACTTATTACACGACAATGACCCAGCGCATACATCTAGTGTTGTAAAGGATTTTTTGAAAACCAAAAAAGTGACAGTTCTTCCCCATCCATGCTCTATTCACCAGACCTGGCTCCTGCAGACTTTTTCCTGTTTCCAAAATTGAAAAGGATGCTGTCTGGAAGGAAATATGGCAGTCGTAATGCAGTAGCTTCCGCTGTTTATCAGTGTCTAAAACGTATCCCTAAAAAAGACTATGAAAATACTTTTCGGAACTGGCTTAAAAGGTTGAAGTTATGCATTTCTCACAGTTGAGATTATTTTGAAGGAAATAAAAAGAAATAATTTGAAATTTGCATTTTGTTCATTTTTTATAGACCATTGGACAAAGCTTTTTGACGGTTCCCTCGTAGTTCTTGTTAATAAACTTACGAAGGCAAAAAAATTCTTATTAATAAAAATAAAAAATATGAATAGAACTATGCGAAGTTATATTACGTTGTTATTAGCTTATGAATTGCTCAATGGAATAGAAAAGGGAAAATGGAGATGTTTATGGAAACATTATTTTAAAACTTGACTTTGACTTTAATTGTATATTGAAGTTTGAAAATATGGTAAAGAATATTCCATTTTTATTGATAGACAAACACTTAAAAACCTGTTGCAGACGTACCAGGGGTTTTCAAAAAAAATCGTGGACTGATTTGAAATGAGCTTGAACTTCGAAGTAACTTAGTCAATGAACGTCACTGCTTTTCAAAGTAATGTCCATTACTTAATCTGTTATGCCACTTAAACACTAATGAGCGTTAAGTTTTATTTTCTGTGTTCGCCTGTTGATTTGTCTCAAATGTTTCTGTAGGTGCCCTTCCTAAATTACAACAAAACTGTATGATCGCGCGATTTTCTAATTTCGGCGTTTCCGTCATTTTTCCATTGTAAACAATATCGGCGTCTGGCGTTTCTAGCGATATCAACAAAAATTAACGGAAATGACGTCCACAAATAAATTACTTAAATTACGTCATAGAAGAAACATGCGATATTTTGCGGGTTTCTACTTTTATTATTATTTATTATTTTTTTAGCAAAAATATACGATAATAAGCGGGTGCCGTGTATGTGCTTATTTAAAAGAAATATGAAATCATTTTTATTGACGCAGTTACCTGTTTTTTTCAAAACGTGTTTAAAATAAATTACAAGATATGATGATAAAATTTCATTGCAATACACGTTGACGTTCAATAGATATTTAATAAGTCCACGGATGTTTGGAAAACCCCTCTTACAATTCACGCTTTTGTCTGATATCCAAATAGATCTACTGGTATTCAAAACAATTACATCATGCATGCAATATTCAAAATGTTTCATTGGAAGATTTTTTAAAAAAAAAAAGAACATATAAACTCCTGCTCAAACTTCAAAGGAAAACTGCAAAACTGAATATATATCTGAAATGTAATCTTAGTAACATTGATAATTTTTGAACGTATTTATTAAATTATTTTTGTACGATAATGCTCAGTAATAGATTGTTACATGTAAGAGTTAATCTTTCTGATGAAATGAAATTTTCATTTTGTAGATCAATCACCATTGAGAAAATTAAGAAAAAAACATTGTCCTACCTGTGGTCTTGTAGTACACAGAGCCCGTTTTGGAACTACATCCTACAACTGATCCATATATGGTTCCGCTTCCCTTACATATTTTGTCAGGTTTTACATAAAAAAAGCTTCTACATGATGGGGTAATATCACAAAATCCCGCACATACTGTCACACTTTTTGCTTGTCCTAAATCTGTACCGTCACATAATACATTTACAACTGTTGTGTCTTTTTGAAAGATTTCAGCAACAATCCAATGAGTCTGCACTAGTAATAAATACACTTTAATCATCTCCATCATCACTTTGTAACTATAAAAGCGCATCGTCATCGTCAAAATACAAGCATTTCCTCGCAGTTTCAAGTTTATTGTACTCTGCTTTACTGGCCGCAAATAACTTTTATTTTCCAATACACGCATTAGCAGTTTGTTTGCTATAAGTTATGACCCATAAATTTCTTGTATGATATCGTCGGGGTCTCGGAATGATTTAGTGTTAAATAATGAAAAAAAAAAATATCAAAGAATTAAAGTCAAACTGACAGAAATAGTAATTTATTTATAGTTTTCATTAGATAAATAGCATTCCACGCAGGTAAATAGATTTTTATACGAGCCGTGACATTCGCTTATAGAATGAATACAGAATTTACGAGAGTACATGACTTTTCACTTTATATTCCAATAATTCCGATACAGTGGTTATCTATCGTTCACCCAACATTTTACAATGTCAATAACTGTTTTAACTCGGAATTTATTGTGGAAACACAAAACTATGTATTTACAAATTATTGTTTGCAGAGCTAATAAAAGAACCGATGTCAGTTTAGATGTCACCTACCTTTTGAAAATAAGAAAAAATGATAAAGTCCTTTTTTAAATAAACATTATAATGTGAATTAATGTTAAAATGGATTTTTAAACATTTTATTCAATACATGCACTAGTTCTTTAATTATGGTTTGCAAGTTTTGGACATTTAAAACTTAATAAAACATTATGCATTTAAAAATGGCAAATTAACGGATTTAAAATTGATTTCATCATATATACAAGTCCAAAATGAAATCAAAAATATATCATTGTTATTAAACAAAAATGGGTAATATTTATTTCTCTTCGCATTATATCAAAGAATGAATGGAAACTTCATCAGCAATTATGTGGGAATACCTATCCATTCTGATCGGATCAATTTTGTATATTCAATGTTGATTAACAGCAGGAGGTTATATGAACAATAATCTATCGCTTATTTGAGAGTTATTAGATTTCATCTCTTATTCCGGAAGTTGAACTTCGTATACCACTTTGTTCATCTACTATTCCTTCATATAAATTTTATAAATGAATCCCATGTACGGTATTCCAGTCACCACTTTTCATTGTGTAAACAACCAATAAACTGTTTTTAATAAACCTCAAAACACAGCCTCCGTGACATTTGTTGTTTATTTTGATTTTTAATAATCAAAGAAGCACAGCGTCTATGTCATTTGTTATTAAATTTTACTTATCAATTACCTGTATAAGATTACATCTTTAATTCCGAAGCTCTGATTCAGAAATTGGCAAAAGATAATAAAAAGTGATCAAAGCTGCAGAAATTTTTTAAATTGACTAGTCCAGCCTCCATTTATGGAACCAACTTAATCAATTTTGGGGATATCAATAAGAGCATTTCTAGTTACTTAACCAACTGTAAAGTGTATACTATTAAGTAAGGCTAGTCCGGCTCTACACTGATTGCAATGGCTTATCACCTCAAGTTCTTGAAGAGTTGCTTAGGGTTTGAATGCATTAGAGGGTAAAAATCTTTTAAAAATATCAAGGATGAAAGAGTAAAGAACGATAGTTGTTACGCTTTCTTACCTTACTTCGTCTTCTTTTGTTGTCACTTAAGGCGCAGCTCAAATGCAACGTATATAAAAACTGTGTAATGTTAAAGTTGTGATATGTATGTTATTTGGGATATGAATATATTTATGTCACCAGCACGCGTTAATTAACCTTTATTTCAGATAAGTTATTGAAAGTATTTTTCTTCATTCTGTGTGTAAGATACAAATGATCTTTAATTATTGTTTGACTGAGTGCGCAAGAGTCTATCCATGTACTGCATGCATTTCGCAATTGAAAACCAATCGTAGTAATAAAAGGTACATTTTCTATTTTATTGCCTCGTGTGTGTCGGTTTGTGTTTTGGAAATCCCTTGAGTGCGGTAAAAACTACTTAAAACGATAAGAATTGTATATTTGTTATAAATGAGTCTATTGTCGCCCAATTATCAATCATGAATACTCAATCAATAGTAAAATCAATGGACCGGAGATATATATTTGTTCTGAGATGAAGTAAAGGGTTTATATTTCAATTAAACACATATTTATTTATATGTTTTGTAATGTGTAAATAAAATATATAAAAGTTATTAAAATATCTAATAGCATGACTGTTTTGATTTCGAAGTGCAATTTGGTCTGTAAAAACGTACAGTGCTTCCAAATAAGCGTGGTCAATTTCGTTTATGTGGTGATTTTGAATTTTACATCCATATAGTCAGAACAGGTTATTAGCTTAGTATATGTTATGTACTTTTTGATTGGCCAAAATGAAGCAAATGTGAGATGACGTAACATATATTACCACATTTTGAAACAATATTAAAAGTGTTTTTTCTTCTTTTTTTGTAAAAAGTTCAATTTGTTTGGTCACTTTTAAACAGACGACACTGAATTTTTGCCTAAATTTACCCATGTCTGGTAAAGTGGTGACTAAAATTTAGGTCCGATCTTGATGAGGTTTTATTAAAATTACTCTATATACCACTCGTATGTGTTTTAATAGGTTTTGTGCATACTGCGAATGTGTGTCTTTTTACCACTTAGATGGGTTCTGCTTATGTGTGGAAAATTATTGCATGAATCACTGCTATTTAGGGACTTGACTGTGGTCGTTATACCATGTTGTCATTATGTTATAAGTGATGTTCTGATGTCTCGTTCAAATTTTTATGGGACACTTATTACAATTTACTTCAATTATTCATAATTTGTAGACTACTTTTTATCACTTAAGATACGCTTCCTTACCGTTTTAGGGCGGCATATGTTTTTTTTTTCATTTTCATTCTAGCAATTGTAAAGTTTAACGTTTATCATTATCTTTACTAGGACGTTAAATGACTCAATATTGTGCTTACACAATGTTTTATGTTTTTAATTTATACATTTATTTTAATTCAGTTGTGTTTCAAGCTATAAACTTATTGAGACACTCTCGAATCCGTTCCGTAGCCAACCAGAATTAAGCAATTAAGGTAAAGAAACAACGGCTTGCCCCTTACTGGGTTCGAACCAACGCGGCCGAATCCTTGGATTACTAATCCGACGTTAACCACTCCACCACACCGCCACTCTTATGCATTTATGGTAATGATATTTTTTTAAATTGACTTTTATAGATTTAGTCTTTATTTCGTCCAATCTGCTTGAAATTTGTTGTTAAGAATGCTGAAAATTTTATAAATATTTGATTGACATACGTGTAAAAAGGCATACAGTGAACTTTGCTAAAGTCGTCTAAGCATATTGCAACCCTTTGGCTGACTACAGCACCGGAACTGGAACCAATTGTATGCACTTTATTCAAAAGCAGTTGCGTGCACTTCTTCAGTATTTTAAAAAACAATAAAATGTCAATTTAAGCAACAATCTATGCAACCAAGTGTAAGGCTCGTTAAGGTATTATAACTTAAAGTAACGATTCTGTAAATTTCAAAGCCAATGCAGTACAGCAGAACACTTCCGCAAAATTCGTGCAGTTCGTAATGTCACTTAGGTTTAAAAACAAAACTCGATGTACTTAATGGAAATCTATTGCCCATAAAAATTTCTATTTTTTTTGCTGATCTTTTTGGGGAAAGGGGGAAAGAAGAGTAAAATTTAAATTTCTGTTTCTTTTTTAAAAAATAAATAAAAGGGACAAGCAGCCCTTTAGATCAGTAGAAAAAAGTGTTTACCATCTTTCTATATCCGGGGCAATGCGGGAAAATGTTTTAAAAAAACGAAATTTAATTGCGAAAGAGATTTAAATGGAAGATAATCGCGGCCAAAATTTCAGCCTACCTTTCTCCATAGTAAATTGTAGATTCAAGAAATTACGTTCATGGAACATTTAAAATGGAAATAACATGCTGAATTCTTTCATAATAAATTATAATTTTATATTTCATGAAAAAGTGCTTTCTTGCCACACATTATATTAGTTTCATTATCATAATAATCTTTTCTAAATGTTAATCAAGAAATAATGTTTCACAATATCACAATTAAGTATTCATACTTAGCTCAGTTTGAAACATTTAATTGAATATGTCCATTTTATGATATGTCTAATTTTTGTTATTCAATCTCTACAATTATGTTATGCCTGTTGTTCTTGTAATGACCATGCAAAAACATTTATTATTCAAATATTTTAGAAATGCGCTGGGCAGTCGGTAATGTTCACCCCGCCCTTTTAAACGAAATAACATGACCAAACGTACAGCTAAATAACAGCTACTGCGTAGCATGTTACGAATTGAGAAATGTATAAAACCTTACTCGTATCAAGTATTTTTTGTAATCTCTCTTGTCCGATTGGTATGTGCACGTCATTAAAAGGTAAAGAGAGCTCGGTCGAACTTTATTTCACCAATGACATCGATTTGAGCTTTATTGTGTATATATAGGGTAGATCTGTGAGGTTAAACTATTAATTAGGAAGGAGTTGAACTGTTGTTCCTTTTCAGGGTTCTATCACTGATTATTGTCACGGATTACTTTACGTTCTAGGACTAATTATAATTAGCACCTGTACAGTGACCTATTATAGATGTCTATGGACATGTCCATGGTCTGAACTCGATAGGGAAAGCTTGTTTTGTGGATTAACAGGCCGATGAACCCTCTAAAAACATATACTGCGCCATGTTTCTCAACAAAACTGAGATAATACAGCGTTTCCTACTCACTTCTGTATTTCTTAACATTTTTATTGGGTTTTTTTTATATTAAATGAAAGGTGTTATAAAACTAAATAAATAATCAAAGTTAACGTTTTGTTCAAACTGGATTGTTTTTCCTACGAAAAACACATGATAAATTTTGGTGAGATCAATATGGCAGCACGTTAAAATTCTTTATCACAAACTTTTTACTATTCCATGTTTAAATGCTGAATTCTGCTTAAGCCAGGCTCAATCAAACCGAGCCTGCAACATTTTCAATTTTGCCGTGTTGTGCTTTCTTTAGGGATTCTGTATTTATCTTTTTAAATATATAATAATAATGTAAGTTAAGATTTCAATCCAATCAATCTTAAATAAATAAATAAATAAAAAAAATAACGCAATCATTTTCTTGATTTTAGTTTAAAGACAAAGAACACAGGTATTTGTACATTTAAATGCTTAATTATCATTATTTTCATAATTATTATTATTATTATTATCATCATCATCAATATCATTTTATAGTATGCTACTTTACTGAAGTCATGATACCTACAGAAACCGTTACGTTATTGTTGAGCTTATATTTCGTTACGCTGATAATTTTGTAGTTTTTACGTCGAACATCAGATGATAATCTAATAATCATTAAATCAACCAATACTGGGTTTAATTTTGTATCAATGAAAAGGAAAAAGACTTAAGACTGGGCACTTCTATTACACTCCGGAGGAAGAGCACATAATCATCGCCTTGTTCGTCCTTCCATCTGTCCATCCTTTTTTCTGTTATACTCTTGCTAGCCTCTGTGGCCGAGTGGCTGACTTTTAACTATTTGCGACTACAACTGTGGTTTCGAATCCCGCTAAGGATTTTTTCATGTGAGGAAGCTAACCATATACCAGTACACTGTCCTGGTGTTGTCAAGTTAGGCACGAGAAAATGGTGCCTTTTTCGAAAATTACTCTGTATATAAAGAAAAAAATCGTCGGTAAAGAAACACCTTGCCACGCGGAAATCTCGCGGACATATTGCTTTTTTATGCGTTTATTTAAGGTCGCCGCCGGAAAGTCCATATGGGCAACCGTACACTCAAGTCGTGTCATCGTAGAGCGTCCCGCCGAGATTTTTCGTCGATTTTTTTCCCAGCTTTATTGGTGGAGGAAGACCCCAGGTGCCCCTCCGGGCATTATTTCAGGCACGAGCAGGCACCTGGGTAGAACCACCGACCTTCCGTAAGCCAGCTGGATGGCTTCCTCACATGAAAGATTTCGACCCGAGTGAAGATCGAACCCACAGTGGTAAAGGACCTGTGATCTCAAGTCAGCGACTTTAACCACTCCGCCACGGAGGCCCCATACATATTGCTTGGGCTATGGCTTTGTGCTTTATATTGCGCAAAGAAGACCGTTCAAACTGATACAAAATAAAACTGCAAGGAATCTGACAAAATATACAGGTGTCTTCACGATTGGCTCTAGAAAATGGTGTCTTTTACGAAAATAAATACACTTTATATACAGAAAAAAGAAGAAAACAAAAAATCTCCTGTAAAAACGACCTTGCCACGCGGAGATATCTCGGATATACTGCTTGGGTTAGGCCATTGAGTCTTATATAGTGCAAAGAAGACCCTCCGAACTGATACAAAAACTGATCTTCAAAGGAATCAGACAAATGGTGTTTTCACGGTTGACAAGAGAAAATGGTGCCTTTTGAGAAAATTTGTACATTTTAAATGCACTCAAAAAGAACAAATCGACGGTTGTTACGACCACAACCATGGAAACCTCGTGAAAATAATGTTAAAATGATAGCTTTAAGTCTGATATTGTGCAAAGACGACCCTCCAAACTGTTACAAAAACGAATCTGCAAAGGAATCAGATAAATGTTGTTAACACGGTTGGCTCTAGAATATGTTGTCTTACACTTTATATTCAGCAAGAACAAACCGCTGGTAAAAGAAACGACCATGCCACGCAGAAATATATTGCTTGGTATAGGACTTTGCATCTTCTACAGTGCAAAGAGGACCCTCCAGCCTGATGCAAAAACGAATCTGGAAAGGAATTAGACAAATGGTATTTTCAAGCGTGGTTCAGAAAATTGGTGTCTTTTACGAAAACTGAAACACTTTATATACAGATAGATCAAATCGCCGGTACAAAAAAACGACCATGCCACGCGGAAATATTGAGGACATATTGTTTGAGTAAGGCTTTGGGTCTTATATTGTGCAAAGAAGACCCTCCAAGCTGATACGAAAACGTATCTGCAAAGGAATCAGACAGATGGTGTGTTCACGGTTGACACAGCTTTTACTTGTTGTCTACCTTCTAAGTGCTACTTAGCCAGTCAATGGCAGTTTGATTAGATGCTTATGTTAATGTAAGTGACTCCTCCACGCAACGCAGTGTATAAAAACATGACCAACTTTAACAATGTCTCTTTTATTGTGCATCGAATCTGTCACTTTAAATTTTGAATTATTTGAAAAGAAATAATATGTTTTATTATTATTATTATTATTATTATTATTTATTCATTATTATAATTATTATTATTATTATTACTGCAGCAGCAGCCCACAAACGAAGATAAACATCAGAATCAGACAAACAAAACAAAATTTATTGCACACCGCTTGTTCATTTCATTTATTTTATTTTAATATCAACTAAGTAAGATTTTTAAGATGAAAAAAAATGGTTTTCTTAAAATGATGATTAAACGCAGAATTTATTGGCACATCTTATTATTAGACCGTGCGTCTAGTTATCACGGCATAACTTAGTGTAATTAATTGACAGAAGTGACTATGCTAACTTTGTACACCATTTAAAACAATTTCCTGAGGCTTTGTAACACCGCACTTTGAGGTCAAACGCACTTTGCAGTCCGACCCCAAAGTGCGTTAAACTTTGCACCGCACTTTAGGGTCAATCGCACTTTGGGGTCAAAATCGAGAAATTGACCCCAAAGTGCGATGATATGCTACATATCAACGCACTTTGGGTTCCACAGGTCTATAGATGTCATCTGAGTTCTGCTTAAATACTGAATACTGACTTATTTTTCCCGGATCTGCGACATTGAAATATTTGAGGTGGAGTTTAAAGATGGGTGGCATAAAAGTGACATTTGCATGTTTTTTTTTTAGTTTTTTGTATACATATTTTATTTTAGTTTCGCATATACATTTTTTTTTTTTCAGTTTAGCATAATATACTTTTTTTTGTTTTGCATTCATATTTATTTTTGTTTTTCGTACCATATTTTATTTTTTGTTTTGTTTTTTTTCGTATATATCTTAGCCAATCAAAACCCTTCACATCTCATAAACAGTCCATAGTTGAGTATAAAACTAGCACAGTGGTTGGTCAGCATTTCGGCCTTTTTTTTTGAATCGGACCAGTCGTTTTCGGCCGGGCAAGTCTGGTTTCGGCCGACACTTCTCGACCCATTTTTAGCTCATCT
>NW_026862315.1:0-30348 GCF_026571515.1 Ruditapes philippinarum | reverse complement strand
AAAAAGACGTGCATAATCTCAAGACTGCCATCTACCCATATGTCAAGTTTCATCAAAATATTTGAAGTACATTTTTTGCGTTATCACTGGATCCAGTTTATGTGTAAAATTTGCCATATTTTCAGCCTATTTGTTGCCATAGCAACCAGAATATTCAACATAGGAAGAAAAGAAAAAGACATGCATAATCTCAAGACTGCCATCTACCCATATGTCAAGTTTCATCAAAATATTTCCAGTACTTTATGGGTTATCACTGGATCCAGTTTATGTGTAAAATTTGCCATTTTTTCAGCCTATTTGTTGCCATAGCAACCAGAATTTTCAACATAGGAAGAAAGGAAAAAGACGTGCATAATCTCCATACTGTCATCTATCCATATACCAAGTTTCATAAAAATATTTTCAGTACTTTTCAAGTTATCGCAGGATCCAGTTTTGTGGACGGACTGACAGACTGACAGACGGACGTACCAACTTTTGATATTCTAGAGGTAAGTCAGCTCATAAACTACACCTGGACCAAAGTCCATAAGCAAAATCAGCTCATAAAATCAAAAAAATAGCTCTTAATTTGAATTTTATGAGCTTTTGTTCTTTATTTAACTACGGAATGAAGCTCATAAATATCAAATGTTTGCTCGGACAGACGGACGGACGGACGGACGGAGGGTAAACCTAAAGTCCCCTCTGGTAAACTGGTAGGGGACTAATAACTGTTTAGTTTAGGGAAATATTCTACATCTAAAAAAATGTGTTGAGAATCAATACTTACTATTATATATATAAAGCCAACATATGTATATAAAATATTTGCTATTATATCTGCTCTTTGGAATGATTTTGTATTTTCAACTAATTCAACTACTATATCCAGTGATTTTTATGCCCCCGAAGGTGGGCATATTAAAATCGCACTGTCCGTCCGTCCGGCTCTGTATTTTGTAGTATTCTACCAAAATTTACCGCTGGTATTTCAGTGGAATTCCAC
Source organism: Ruditapes philippinarum (assembly GCF_026571515.1). Taxonomy (NCBI): domain Eukaryota; kingdom Metazoa; phylum Mollusca; class Bivalvia; order Venerida; family Veneridae; genus Ruditapes; species Ruditapes philippinarum. Next base: position 29,357 of record NW_026862315.1, on the reverse strand, counting down.
TGGAAAACCAGCGGTAAACTTTTAGTGGAATACCACCAAATTTTACCGCTGGTATTTCAGTGGAATTCCACTGAAATACCATCGGTGAAATTTGGTTGAATTCCACTGAAATAATTCCACTGAAATACCAGCAGTAAAATTTGGTGGTATTCCACTTAAAGTTTACCGCTGGTATTTAAGTGGTATTCCACTGAAATACCAGCGGTAAACTTTTAGTGGAATACCACCAAAGTTTACCGCTGGTATTCCACTGAATTTTTTACTGGGGTATATACTGACACGAAAATATCATGTCTTTGAGCAGTGAACCGCATACTGTTTAAAGAGTAACATCGATTACCACTCATGTCATTCTTTACATGAACAGAAAAAGACTTTATTATAATTATTATATTATACATTATTTTTTGTGTATTTGTTTACTTTGAAATCTGCAGTAAATGTCACAACATTTTAAACAAGTTGGAATTTAGTTTTCATCTATCTTCATCATCAAGATATGATTATGTATTTGTTAATATTATTGATTAGTTAGATGAAGGTGAGTGCTTAATTGAGCCTTTTCTTGCCTTCCAGTCTGCATTTTTTAGCTCTATTGTAGAAAAGGAGTCATTCTACTCGCCCTGGCATCAGCATGAGAGTTTTTTCGGCAACCTTTATTTTTCTGTCATATCTTTACAACTATTGCTTATATCTTACTGTATTTTCACATTTTCCAGCATACATACAAAGTATGTGCAGGGGCTGGACACATTATACCCAAGGTCAATGTCTCCAAGTTGTATGCTTGGAATTATTTTCATGTTAGATTTGTCCAAAAGCTTTGTTTTTACTCAAATTTGTTACTTTAAGTTAAAAAGATAATGACTAGAAATTAAAACTGTTTCTTGATAATTCAAAAAATTAAACGAGACTTACCTTGGTTAAGTCGATGTTTGATTTGAATTCTTTGAAGTAAAGAATTTAGTGAGGCTTAAATGAGATGTGTTGCGCATGCGCGGAAGCAGTGTTGCAATATGGCGGAGCGTTTCAACGTTGTTGAAAACCTGTAAAATTTTGTTTTGATCATAGATCAAAGTTTATCGGTGTATATTAATTTAATTTGCGTGTATTAGCAAGATAAATATTATATTCTATATTTGGTGTGTTTATATTTAGTATTTGTGGTTTATTCGTGGAATAAACTTGTAAATAAAATCGAATCGGGCACGTGGTGTCCGGAGTCAGTTAAAAAAATTTTGTAACTATCGTCGATAGTTTTGTGAACTTAAATAAAAATGTCAACAAAAAATCACCGAACGTAGTTCGGTTGAAGATAAAAAGGACAATGAATCCTGTGATTTAACGGGGAAAGACAGAGAGAAAAAAGGTAAACAACCGGTTCATGGAAATCAAATCACAAAAAAAAGTTCAAAAGAAAAAAGCACGTGTTCTTCAAAAGAAAGTGCATTGACTGAATTGGAAAATGTTTTATTGAACGCTATATCTACTTTACAAGGCTCAATAAATAAACAATCAGAAAGAATGGGTGCTCAAGAAAAGCAAATTAATGAACAGAGTAAGCAATTAAAAGAATTTGCCTCCAGGATGTCGTATTTAGAATATGATGGTGAGGAAGGTTATTATGATGAATGTGAAAATAGTAACTATGATGCTTTATGTGGACAAGAGGATCAATCATATCCTGATGTAAATGAAATGTGTGAAGATGTAAATGATGAGCCTGGTAGGAATGAAGCTTGTAAAAGAAAGGCAGAAAATGATGATAACATTAACAATAATCGACTGCATGTGTGGTTTCGATTCCCAAACTCTTTGGCTTTCTGGATATTACTTTAGTATAATATAAGATAATGACTTGAAACTTAAAATGTATCTTTATCATCATCATCATCATCATCATCATCATCTACATGTGTTGTAATAATTCCCTTTTTTTACCAAATTAACCGCCTTTCTTACTTGAATGTTATTTTTAAATGTTCAAGAAGTTTCTATCCACATTTATTGTGGAAGCAGTCTGTCCATACACAATGTGGTTTTTGTCCATTTTGTCCATCACTTGTTTTTACCAAAATTTTATTTTTAAATGTTCACGAAGTTTCTGTCCACATATATTGTGGAAGCAGTCTGTCCATACACAATGTGGTTTTTGTCCATTTTATCCATCACTGTGTGGCTGTATGTAATTCTATAAAATGTTCTAGAACATCATAGTGTAGGGCCTACACTTTCATTTGCTACTTTCTTGGTGAGCTCACCACATTGGAAAAGTATCTCCTTGATAGTCAGGAAATGATGTGGATAAGAGGGAAGGTAAAGGCCATTTCACAAATGTTTCAAGAAAGCTGTAACTGTTTATATGGTCAAAAGGACCAATATTGAAAGGATAATTCCATGTGCAATTATCTTCATAGTTGGTCTGTATTCAATGGGCCACATACCAAATGCCTGGTTTAACTGAATAATTGGAGGAAATGTTCTGGTTGATATTCCCAGGTTGAATTAAGTTGAAAAAAAAAACGCTTAGAAATATCATTTTACCTAATCGAAGTAAATACATACTGGAAATATGTTTCCTTGCTAGTCTTTTTTATGATACATTAGAAATAAAAAAAAAATGAAAATTTGTCAGCCATCCCCCCTAAACGGTTTCAAGAATTCTCATTGTCTGCTTTTGTTACCTATGAAAAGGCTTCAAAACAACATACTTTTGGTGACTTTGACCTTTGTGAAGGTCAAATCTCTTAACAGTCAAACCTTGGCACCACTTTCAGTGCTCTTTTTGAAGTTTCTGTTGCAATAGCTACAATAATTCTTCATGGAATTTAAATGCATTTGTTAGTGTATGCATTGTCTCACCATCTTTGTGCTGTGAAACTGCATATCCCTTTAATTATTATTCCTAATGACATGTTGTTGTTTTTTCCTTAATTAAATACTACTTTAAAGAACATGTTTTTCTTTGTTTGCTTGTGACAAGAATTCCATGGTTATCTACTTTCAGTGTGGCAAGCGGGTACCAGTGCTCATTCCCCCTGACATCAAAGAAGCTCTTGAGTACATAGCTAATGCAAAGGTTAGAGACGCTGCAGGAGTGAAGCTTACCAGTCCAAACCTTTTTGCAAACAAAGGTATGTGTTAGTCGTAAGATAACTTCAATTTGTAAATCAAAATGAATTTTTAGGGGCATGGCTTGTGCAAATAATGTACATATTTAATTGATTAATTATTTCCACATATTTATCTAGTATTCAATGAGCCTTTTGATATATGTGTATGTGTTGCTGTCCTTCATAATTTAAACTGGGTCAATGGTATGCTGTCAGTTTTAAGTATTTTTTATGCAGCTGATACAAATGGTTTATGTGGAATTTAAAGTGATGAAAACATTATTTTCAGGCCATGGCGTATACAGTGCTCTTCAGTGTCTCCAGAACTGTTGCAAGGACAAGGAGAACCTCAAATATCCACTTCAATTTCAAAACTGTCTCAGGCCAATTCGAAACTTTACGACCGAAACCGTGTACTGCCTCCTAAGCATGTACCAAATTAGGTACATGAGCCTTCCAATTGGACTTCTGAGAATCCTCAAGAGTTCCCAACATTATGATTATGATAGTTGAAGATGCAGGATTTTGAGATTGTAGAATTTTGTACTCGAGTACCTAAGCATAGATTTGTTGTTTACATACTTATTAGATAAGAGTTTTGAGATTGCAGGAACAATTTTGATATGCTGCTTAACTGTAACTGACAGACTTAAGATGTAGAGCGTCTTTGTAAAATTCAGCTACTATTTGGAATTTAAGATTCCTTTAGCTGCGCCTCATATTGTACTATTATTAGATAGTCTGAATTTTCACAGACTTGAGTGCCATCTGTGAATTAATATGATGTTATATTAATAATACATCATACACTTGTAATGGCTGTTTTTTTTAAATGATAATATCAAACCTCTTGTTTGTTTGTTTGTTTCATTTTACGCCTTTTTCCAACAGTATTTCAGTCATATAGGCGGGTAGTTTCCTAACCATCATTCCAGGAGAGTTACACCAGTACTAGAGTCCCTTCCTCTGCGCTAAACTACCAAAGATCTCCCAGGGATCGAACCCACGCCAGAGAGGTAACTGGATTAGAAGTCATCGACTCTAACCCCTTGACCACGGAGGCTAATGAGATTTGAATTATTTAAAAAAAAAACCCATTAAAGGCCTGATATTCATTAAAGTACTTTGATAGTTTTTGAAACAGCTGATTTACCAGAAGATAAGAGTATTTATTTTACACTTATTGTGTATGTACACTTTTGAACTCTGTGTAAGTGTCTATCTAAAAGAAGCATTTACATTGTAAGATTTCTTGAAATTGGCTGTTTAAAATGTCGGGACAACATTTTCCCTATGAGGAAGAGGATGTCGGAGGGTCATATTGATGTGTTAATGTTCTATGTTGTTCATTATTAACAAGTATGTACTAACCACTGGTAAGGGCCTCAATCCTAAATATACTACTTCCGTACTAAGTACCTTCATGCACCTTGGGCACTTGTATTTCCTGGCGAGAGCCAGACTCCATATTGTTTTTAATAGATATTTTCTGAGAGACCCACTTGCGTCTCTCAGGTATATATGAATGTCTGTACTGATCCCATACTTGTTATTCTACATTTTGCCATTCATGATTTTGTGTCATTTGTCATTAATTTGTATTTGCTCTTGTACTGAAGATTTTCATGGCGAGAGCCAGACTTCATATTATTTGATAATGAATATTTTCTGAGAGCGCGTCTCTGTATTTTTACAGCAACCCTCAAGCCCAGAACCTTTAGCAGCACCCTTCCCTTATACTTAGAGTAGACTGCGACATTTAATGGCGCAAACGGGTGAACGTGACTGAATATAGCTCAGAGTTTAATTCACATTGCTCTCTAACTTTGTAATTTGAGGACGAATTTCAATATAGTAGGGAAGTATGTCACGGTTCAGAACTGTTCACTATTTAGGGGAGTCTAGATGTGTGAAACTTGGAAAGACTGCTATGCTGCTAATTGTGGCATGAAGGCCAGCTACAGACTATCTGCCATACAAGTTTTGCTTAAGATTTTATGTAAAATCTGAGTCATGGAGACATTGTAAAATCTGCAAATTTGCTGAAAGTCCTTTAGATCGTTCAAAAGGGAGCTTGTCTGTGAAAGAGTATGAAGGTTTCACATCATCTGAAAAATGTTTGCTGCAGGGACCAGGCGTAATACTTGATAAGGATGACACTCTTGACAACAAGGAAGAATTTTATTACAACATTATACAATGTTTGGTTGATGATGATATTGGTTTTGCTGTAAAAAGAGATTATGGTATAGTTACTTTTGGAAAAAGTAGATTTGAGAAACTTGGCAAACAACGTGCAGCTGGAGTAAGATACAACATGAGACTTTTGGCAAGAATAAAAAGAAATCTTCTGCAGGATAATCTAGTTGGAGAAGGCCCGAATTTAGACACTTATCTGAGGCCTGAAAATTTCTATAAAGTGGTAAGAGCTGTAAAACAGATGGTAGGAATAAGTGATGAGAGAAGCTTAAATGGAGTCATTATTTTAACAATCCTGAAGTTGCTAAGAAATCAGGGCCAGCTCTCAAAAAAAATAGGTGAATTGTATGAGGGAAGAATGGTTGTGGAAAGAAATGACAAGAAATGACAAAGGGGCGAAGGATGTTTCTGATTTTTTACGGATGTATCAGAAACAGTTGTCAGATAAAATTGGGAGCATTGCCTATCAGACATCTAAAGAAAGAAAATTTAATAGGAAAAAGATCCTGCAAGCAACAGATGATATAATGTGTCTCCAAAAATTCCAAAACGAAGAAATAATTAAAAAGACAGAAAAACTGTCAACAGAAATGAACCAATCTTGCAATGTTTGTTTTAAACAAGGTACAAACATTCAACTTCAGAAGGGATAATGAGACTGCAAAGATGCTAGTATCAAAATTTCTCAAAGATAATATCCGCCAATAATGGTGAGAAAGAAAGCTAACCAGTGGTAACAAACGTATCAGGAACCTCTGATAAGGGCAAGAGGCCCGTAAATGGTAATTCTTCTAAGGTGAAAAAGTCGTCAATGTCAGGTAAATGGAATACAGGCCCTGTGACTCCGTCACAGTCCCAAGCCAGTTCTGCCAATTCTGGAGTATTTTACGTGAAATGAACATTAATATTTCTAAAACCAATCAGAAAGTTGAAACTTTGTCAAAACGAGTGGATGAAATGTATGATGAGAGTGATTTTACCGGCTATGATTATGATGATGATGAAGAATTGCCTGTGAGGATTGTCTAGGTTTCTTCTGAAAAGATTGTCTTTGGTGACACAGAAAAGAATGTCCTTTATCTTCAGGGAAAAAGTCTAGAAGAGTACAAGCTGATGCTGTGCTTCTCCTACCTGCTACCAACAACATTAATAAAGGGACTGAAGGAAGTGTTTTGCAGGATGGTGAGAGAAGAAGTTACAATTGCAGTACATAATGATCCCATTATTCTCAAAGTTGGAGAGAAACTCTACAAAAAGCATGGACATTTGACACATCTGTATTCTCATATAAGCCAGAAAATGAGAGAACTAATGGGTGGTTCTTGATATGCTCAAGAAACAAGATTCACATATAAATCATTCAAATGACATTCTAAGCCCTGAAAAGTTTCCTGTTGTGCTGAAGTCTACTAAGGTTTTGTGTACATTCAATGAAGTAACAAATACTTATGCAAATCCTTCTCAAGTAAGGACACCTGCTGAAAAAAATGTTCAAAAGTGGCTAAGTCTGAAGCCTTGTATTGTACATCAAAAATCTTTGAAAATTTTATTACTTTAAACTTATATACATGTTTAACAAAGGTATACTCAGGTGAAAGATAAAAGGCTATCAGGGCCAACTTGCTTTCATATACATATGAAATTGTACATAAAATTAGTTAACTTATCATCTTTCAGATCTGTAACCAGACCAGATTATCAAACAGTCACAGCGACAGCCAAAACCTGTTCAGTCTACTGTGAGCCAATCAGGCCAACCTAGTAAGTATTTAATGTTATCATAATGTCATCCTTGAAAGTCACAGATGATGTCTCTTGTTTGAATATATACATGTTATCAACATCAACTTTTAAAAACAGAATTCCTAATAGAAATAAAATGTGGTTTGTCAATCGAATCATACATGTTCACATCCATCCATGAAAGGAAGACATGTTAGATAATTTATGTCTACCCACATCTGGGGGAGACATGTTTTACCCTGTCCATCTGTCTGTCTGTCACACTTTGTTTCAGCTCAGTAACTTGAGTACCTTTTGACCCAGAGCCTTCAAACTTCACAGGATCATTGCCCTCATTCAGTAGAAAAACCTTGCAGTTTTGGGGGTCAGTAGGTCAAATGTCAAGGTCACAGGGACCTGAAGAGTGAAAATGGTTTCTGTTCAATACTTTCACTACCATTTTACCCAGACTTCATAGGATGATTGCCCACAAAGAGTAGAAGAAACCTATTGTTTTTGAGATCAGTAAGTGAAAGGTCAAGGTCACACAGGACTGAAGAGTGAAAATGGTTTTTAATCAATAAATTGAGTACCATTCAACCCAGAGCCTACCAACTTCACATAAAAATTTGCCATTTACAAGTAAAAGAACCCTATCGGTTATGGGGTCTGTAGGTCAAAGGTCAAGGTCACAGGGACGTGTAGAGTGAAAACTGTTTCTGCTTAATAACTGGAAAACAATTACACCTACACTCTTTAAACTTTAAAAGAATAGAAGAACTATTTGTGTGTTTCATTTTACGCCTTTTCCCAACAGTATTTCAGTAGGGTAGTTTCCTAACCATCGTTCCCAGAGAGTTACACCAGAACTAGACTACCTTCCTCCGTGCTAAACTACCAAAGCATCTCCCGGCGATCATCCCACACCAGAGAGGTAACTGGATTAGAAGTCATCGACTCTAACCCCTCAACCACGGAGGCAGTGAATAGAAGAACTCGATTGGTTTTTGGTTCTCTAGGTCAAAGTCACAGGGACCTGTAGTGTGACAACTGTTTCCACTCTCAAACTAGAGTAATGGCAGTATGGAGATTATACACATCATTTTATTCTTCATGTTCATAAAATGTTTTTAGTCTAGCATCTTTATTTTATGAGTGATCTCATCTTTAAGAATTTTGCTTTAAAAAAAGTTATATTTTAATAACAAGGATGTATAAAAAGTTAACTTTATTTTGTCCTTCAGTCTGTCCGTCTGTTCATAAAAACTATTTCCAGAGATCACTTTTTCCCCCCCCCAATAAATTTACTTAAAATAGAGAAAAGTTGAAACATTAGTTACACTTATTCATCCTGAGAAAATTAGACCGTTTGATTATCTGTTGTATAAACATAATTTCCTTACTAGGCAGGGAAACTAAACACATTACTATGATACAGACAAACTAAGAACTTAAAATATTTAAGTTCATTCATGTCATTCATTCAATGGCATAATTGAATGGCCAATGGCCCTTCAGAATGTTGCTGGGGTTCTAACCGGTAGGGGACTTACAGATTGCTTGCAATACTATGATAACTGCTTGTTATTTAATGTTATTTCTGGTTGCCAGATTTGGCTACTTGAGGCAAAAACATGTTATATAAGATGTATATTAATACAATGGCTTATATATAGAAATAAAGACTGCTTTAAACTGTGCTTTGAATGGATTATTGATTGTCATAACATTTCAACATGCAGCAAACCACTTACATTCATTTTTCATTTCTTAAAAGATGAATATTGTTTATAGTACAAAACATATCAGATATGTGTATGTATTTTCTGTATTCATGTAGTATTGACGCCACAGCAGAAACGTCCATCCTTGAGCGTTTAGTGAATCATGGTTCAAAAAAAGAAAGGAATTGTAAAATGAAGGAAGTCAATGGCCATTTGTGCTTGTTTGCTATAAGGTTATAAATCAATTTCAAAATTTCATTGACTGACTTTATTTCTTGACATTTTACATAATGTACTTGTCTTTTAGGTATATATGAAAGTTAATTGTTCCTTGTTTTTTAATGGTTATGTTCAGTTAAATTATTATCAGAATGATCAGTATGAATCAAAAAGTACTTTTCTCAGATAAATGTATTGAAATGAGATTATGATTTTAAAACTGATGGTCACAGACTGTGTTACAAAAAAAACCAACAAGAGCCGGTTGAACCGGGTGATGCTCCCTGTCTAGGGTTTGTTATTATGTTAAAGCAACAACAATAAAAAGGCTTTGAACTTTATAGTTGCTAGTCATTAGTAGTTATATGATAAAAAAAAAGAAAAAAAATTGTTCAGTTTTCATAGTTTATTTATCTTTTTTGTTTTATCGTATGGTTTCTTTACACAGGCTTTCTACTGCCTCTACCAGAAAAACTAGGGAAAAAGTAGGGCATTTTTTTACCAAAAAGTAGGGCAAAGTAGGGATTTCTGATGTTAAAAAGTAGGGATAAAGTAGGAATTTCTTACCGTTTTAGTTAAGAATTAGCAAAACATACCATCACCAAGACCACATCAGGCTGACGTGTGTATCTTCAGTTCAGTCCATGCTAATGAAAGACCGGCACCTCATAGCCAAAATGTTGCTGAATGTTTTGCGAAGGCACCATGAGCAGAGCTGCATCAGTACTAAGGGTGTAGTACTTAAGTACCAGTACCAGTACTTGCCAAGTTTTGCAGTACCAGTACTTGATTTTAGCTTGGTTTTGCAGTACCTTTATTTTTTGGGGGGAAGTAATTAAGTACCAGTAGACTACTAATACTTTTATATATTCATCAAAGTTTGAATAAATACACAGTGTCATTCTAAATAATTGCAAACATTATTCAACAAAGAAATAAAATCATTTACTATAAAGTTGACATTACATTTTTACAACTTAAATGAACGAACATAATACTTTTTACAAACAATAATTACAACATATATTCATGTCATATGTTATTGTTTAGTAACCAGTCAACTGTAATACAATGCAATAATCTTACATTTTAAACCCACCAGTCTTTTTGTTGCCTTTCACATTTGCACAGTGAGTGTTCAATTTATACCAAAGTAAATAACAACTTTTTATGGTGCTAACAATATCACTTGAAATAGGATTATTTAGAATAGAAGTAATTAATTAGTGTTTGTTTTGCTCTTTTTTTACTAGTAAATACAAAGTAATAAGATTGCAATAAGGATATTTTATCAGTTAAGAGTTATTGACTCTGTTTATCTCAATTTAATTTTACTTTAAGTCTTTGGTGCTTTTTTATGATAAATACTAAGTTAACATTTAAAGGAATATTGCAGCAAATTATTTATAGATTTGATAACTTACTTTTTCAAAAAATAAAATAATACATGGAATTTACAGCTTTATATGAGTAAAAATAATGACATTTTTATCAAAACCAAAAATACTGCCTTGTAATGCAGTAGCAGTACCACATTTTTAAGACAGTAATGCAGTACCAGTACCAGTAGTAGCAAAATTTTGTAAGAGTAATTCAGTATCAGTACCAGTTTGCAAAATCGCTGCATACATACTGCAGTACCAGTACCAGTAATGCAGCTCTGACCATGAGTCTTTCAAGGATGGACATCACAAGGAGACAAACACACAGACACCTGAACTACTCATCAATTGCAACTAAAAATACAACTGAAATACCATTTTAAATATCTTCTTTTTTTCATTTCATTTCAAAATGAAAAAGTAGGGATAATAGGGCTATTTCAGAAAAAAGTAGGGCAAAGTAGGGATCAAAATAAAAAAGTAGGGAAAAGTAGGGACCAGTAGAAAGCCTGTTTACAATATGCATAGGTTTAAATATAACTGCATAGTCTGAGTGAGTGTCCTTAGGAAACATTTAAAAGATATGAAAGCTAAAATATTGCCTGGCAATTGATATATAACTGTATCGCCCATAATTCTTTACCAATATATATCAATACAAAATTCCTTATTGATGACGCCTCTGTTTCAATGTTGAAGTTCTCTGTTTGGTGAGCAATGAAGTGGTCATACTCTACAGTTTGCAAGTTTTTCTAAATGAAACTTGGTCTGAATTTGTACTTTTCCAAAGAATCTCATATACATGCATTTTTTAACAGGTAAAGACATGGAGTATTCCACTGCTGTTGATAATATAGTTACAGAAGCGTTGACCGAGGTAACAGAGAAAAGTTTGGATACAGTGGTCTTAGGTGCAGTTGGTGATAAAGTCCAATATACAGCAGAAGAGGTTGAGCCACAGGGTGCTGAGACAGCTGTAGAAATTGAGGACATTGAGGTTGAGTGACAGGGTGCTGAGACAGCTGTAGAAATGTAGGACATTGTGGTTGACCACAGAGTGCTGAGACAGCTGTAGAAATTGAGGACATTGAGGATATGAGCGACAGGGTGCTGAGACAGCTGTAGAAATGGAGGACATTGAGGTTGAGCCACAGGGTGCTGAGACAGCTGTAGAAATGGAGGACATTGAGGTTGAGCCACAGGGTGGCTGAGACAACTGTAGAAATAAAGGGCATTGAGGTTGAGCCACAGGGTGCTGAGACTGCTGTAGAAATTGAGGACATTGAGGTTGAGCCACAGGGTGCTGAGACAGCTGTAGAAATTGAGGATATTGAGGTTAAGTCCATACTAATTTTTAATTTCTGCTTGGAAGTCATTATGAGCAGGATTACCTTTCAGATTTTGCTTAGCCTATGCAAAAAGTGCTTGTCAAGATTTATAATCTGAGAAATGTATGTTGACCAAACAAGTTCTTTATTCAAGGAATGTTTCCTTTTCAGACAATTATGCTGATGAACATGTTGAAAAAATCGTGTCAGACATGCACAATAATGCGAAAGAGGACACTGAACAAATTGCCTCTGAAAAGTATAATGTTGCAGATGAAGGACATGATTCAGACATGCAGGTTGTTGTGAGTAGGAACATTGATCAAAATAATGCCCCATCAACAAAGAAAGCCCATAAAGAAGGTATTGATGATAAATAATTGTTCTTTAAACAAGTAACTACATTCCTTTGTGAATTTAAAACATCTTTAGCCTAATTATAAGTCTTAAAAAATGACAATTTATTCAGGTCAAAGCAAATAAATCACTGGGACTATATAACCATATCTGTGGCAATGTGCCATTTAACACAAACTTTCACTAAATTATGCTAACCACCAACAAAGAATATTACAAATTACAGTTTTTGTATTTTATCTGAGAAGAAATTATAGCAGCAGCAGCGAAACTTACTAACTGACTAAGGCGTAACCAAATCTATTCACTGGTCAATAAGTTGCTAAAAACAATATTCAAAATTCATTGCTGTAATTAGATATAATTTAATTGGTCTTTAGCAAACAATGCTGCATATTCAATTTTATTCATACACATCAAACTTTTGTTGTTGTTGTTTTTTACCCCTAATTTGGAAATGATTTTAGGAAGATTTTTAATTTTTATGAAATGAAAACTTGTTTGTATAAAAGATGTTCTTTAAGAACATATGTTAAACTGATCATCATCATTATTCGGTTTAATACAAGGACTTTCCCTCATGAATTTTTTATTTTTGTATTGTCATATATTTTCGCGGCATCCATTAATAAGTTCAATAGACGCAGATAAATATAAATTTTGATTTGTTTAAATTTATGTCTTAATAACATTGAAATGACTTGATAGAAAAAATTTTTAAAAAAAACTTAAAAATGAAATAAAATGTGCAAATTAGTTATAGAAAATGTCACTCATTAGCTTTTAATATTTCATCATAGTCAACCTTATAAAGTAGATGTAGACCATTATTTGGTACCTTCATTTCATATTCATCACTGATTAGCAGCTAAGTGTTAACAAACTGTTAACAAAATAAATTTAACAACTATCACCGGTTGTACTTGTTTCTAATCTATAAAATTCCCACTTGATGGACAAAATAAAGATTTTAATACATCATACTACTGTCGGTCTCAAATGAGATGCGCCCCGGACCATGTCGCATAAATCAGTGCGCCTATCATACAAGTAGAGTAAAGATGCTGTTTTTACTCTCTCCGATAAACGAGGTTTATCGACCATTGTTGTAAATTAGTTTTAAATTTGTATTTTGTCATTACGTTGTAGTGACTTTGAAAGTAAAACTATTCCTTTTAGTTATTTTACGCCTGTTATAAATAACGTTTTTGGGTTTGACTATTTTTGTAATTTTTACCACATGTTGTGTTTGTGGTAGTGCTAACGCTTTTCGGTAGTAATGGCCGAAGTTGAAGTCGTGAGGCCAATAAGGCTTAAAGCAAAGCAGAGAAATTACCGATATGAGCGTTTCTGATGGTCAACCAGAGTACCAAAAACCAGTGTATGTGACTTCAGTTCAAAAAGCCCCCTTGAAAGGTCCCCATCTACAAAGAAAACTTTTGACGACGCAGCCTGTTGAGTTAGCTTCGAACTCGTTGAGTTCCTTGTCTGAACAAAATGTCAGAGTGAAAAATTTCACCAAGAACTGATGGGTATTTTGAACATCTATTAATAACAAGAGGATGCCATATAGTCACAAAATACCTCCCGTTTATGAAAGCTTTTAGGCATGTAGATGGTGGAATTATGATAATGTTGATCTAGCAAAGCAAGTTTTTTCCTTGGCACCTGTTGTTGTTAAATTGAACCTTAAAACAAATCAGTAGGGGAAGATAAAAAGTAACATGTAATTGTAATTTTAACAAGATTATGTTTGTAAAAATGTATGCCCCCTATCAGCAGCCAATTAGTCATGGCTTTAAGGTTATTTATGCATGACTTCTGACCCAGTGTCAACAATTAATAAAGGGTTATAAAGTATCTACTGGTTCATGACTCTTGCCTTTGACCCTTGACCCAAACTCAATAGGGGTCATCTGCTGGTCAAAACAACCACATCTATCAAACAAAAGTTTGAAGTTCCTAGGCCTAGGCGTTTTTAGTAAATTGATCAGAAACCGTTTTACCTACAAGGGCAATGTGACCTTGACTTTGACCCCTTGACCCCAAAATCAGATAGGGGCATCTGGCTGGTCATGACCAATTCACCATGCCAACGTTTTTGAAGTTCTATAGAAGAGGCCCTAAGCGGTTCTTTCTATTATTGATCCGTGGAAACGCACGTACTTTAACATACAAGGTCAATGTGACCTTGACCTTTGACCCCAAAATCAATACGGGTCATCTGCTGGTCATGACCCAATCACCATTGCAAGTTTGAAGTTTCTAGGCCGAAGCTTCTTTAGTTATTGATCAGAAACCGTTTTTTACTACAAGAGTCATTGTGACCTTGGACCTTTGACCCTTTGATTCCCAAAATCAAATAGGAGTAATCTGCTGGTCATGACAAATCACCATACCAAGTTTGAAAGTTCCTAGCCTAATGCGTTCTTGCAATTAATTTGATCAGAAACCGTTTTTATTAAAAGGTCAATGTGAACCTTGACCTTTGACCCCTTCACCTAAACTCAATTGGGTCATCTGCTGGTTCATGACCAATCATCACACAAAGTTTTTAAGTTTCCTAGGCCTACAGCCAGTTTTTTAGTTAACTTGATCAGAAACCGTTTTTTACCTACAAGCGTCAATGTGACCTTGACCTTTGACCCCTGACCCCAAAAATCAATAAGTTCATCTGCTGGTTCAATGACCAATCACCATACCATGTTGAGTTCCTAGCGATAGGTTTCTTAAGTTATGATCGGAAGCATTTTTACGTACAAGGTCAATGTGACCCTTGCCCTTTAAACCCCTACTAACCCCAACAATCAAATAGGGCGTCATTTCTGCTGGTCATTGACCAATCACCATACCAAGTTTGAAGTTCCTAGGCCCTAAAGGGTTCGTAGTTATTGATCGGAAACCGTTCTTTTTACCTAAGAGGTCAATGCTGACCTTGACCTTTGACCCCTAGACCCCAAAATCAAATAGGGTCATCTACTGATCATGACCAATCACACTCAAGTTTAAGTCCCTAGGCCTAAGGGTTCTTTTCATTATTGATCGGAAACCGTTTTTACCTACCAGGTCAATGTGGACCTTGAACTTTGACCCCTTAATGGCCAAATCAATAGGGGTCATCCTGAGTTGGTCATAACCAATCACCATAGCCAAGTTTGAAAGTTCCTAGGCCTAAGGGTTCTTTTGTTATTGAATCAGAAAACCGTTTTTAATTAAAAAAAGTCAATGTGACCTTGACTTTGACCCCTTGACCCAAAATCTTATAATAGAGTCAATCTACTGATCATGACCATATCACCATACCAAGCTTTTGAAGTTTCCCTAGGCCTTAAGGTTCTTTAGTTATTGATCGGAAAACCGTTTTTACCTACAAGGTCAAATGTACCTTTGACCTTCTGAAATCCTTGACCACAAAATCAATAGGGTCATCTACTGATTTTTCATGAAAACCCAAATCACCGATAGCCAAGTTTGAAGTTCCTAGGCCTAAGGATTCTTTTTCGTTATTGATCAGAAACCGGTTTTAATTAACAGGTCAATGTGACCTTTGACCTAATTGACCCCTTGACCCCAAAACTGTATACGGCGTCATCTTTACTGATCATGAACCAGATCACATACCAAGTTTGAAGTTCCTAGGCCTTAAGGTTTCTTTAGTTATTTGATCGAACCGTTTTTTTTTCCTACAAGGTCAATGTGACCTTGACCTTTGACCCTTGACCCAAAATTAATAGGGTCCTACTGCTCGATGACCAATCACCATACCAAGTTTGATTGTTCCTAAGCCTAAGGTTCTTTTAGATTGTATTCGGAAACCGGTTTTTACCTACAAGGTCAATGTGACCCCTTGACCCCACCCCAAAATCAATAGGGTCATCTACTGATCATGACCAATCACCATACCAAGTTTGAAGTCCTAGGCCTTAAGGTTCTTTAGTTATTGATCAGAAACCGTTTTGCTTACAAGGTCAATGTGACCTTGACCTTTGACCCCTTGACCCCAAAATCAAATAGGGTCATCAACTGGTCATGACTAATCACCATACCAAGTTGAAGTTCCTAGGCCTTAAGGTTCTTTAGTTATTGATCAGAAACAGTTTTTTGCTTTCAAGGTCAATGTGACCTTGAACCTTTGACCCCTTGACTCCAAAATCAATAGGGTCATCTACTGGTCATGACCAAATCACCATACCAAGTTTGAAGTTCCTAGGCCTTAAGGTTCTTTAGTTTATTGAATCGGAAAACCGTTTTGCTTTCAAGGTCAATGTGACCTTGACCTTTTTACCCCTTGACCCCAAAATCAATAGGGGTCATCTACTGGTCATGACCAATCACCATTACCAAAGTTTGAAGTTCCTAGGCCTTAAAAGGTTCTTTAGTTATTGATCGGAAAACCGTTTTTGCTTTCAAAGGTCAATGTGACCTTGACCTTTTGACCCCTTGACCCAAAATCAATAGGGGTCATCTACTGGTCATGACCAATCACCATACCAAGTTTGAAGTTCCTAAGGCCTTAAAGGTTCTTTATTTATTGATCGGAAACCGTTTTTTCTTTCAAGGTCAATGTGACCTTGACCTTTGCCCCTTGACCCCAAAATCAAATAGGGGTCATTACTGGTCATGACCAATCACCATTACCAAGTTTGAAGTTCCTAAGCCTAAGGGTTCTTTAGTTATCACTCGGAAAAACCATTTGGTCTACCGGACCGACGGACCGACAAGTGCAAAAAGCAATATACCCCCCTTTTTTTCAAAAATGGGGGGCATAATAAACTAAAAAATTCTGATTTAAGATTTTATTCATAGGAAATTACATTTCATTACAATTCTTAATCTTTGAATGAGCTGAACTGATATTTACTTGAAAATTTAAAATATAATTAAATTTCTATGGGAAAGTATTTACATTTGATAAGGTAAATTACTGTATGATCTTTATGAACAAATACCAAGTCTACAGAACACCATAGTTATCACAGTTAAGAATCTTGACCAATGAATGAAACATGTGTAAATAAATGTTACATTCTTTTGAACATACTCAAGTCCCAAGAAGAGGATTATTTTATGCCTTTGATTAAATTCTATTTTTTAGAATTGAAAGTGAAAGTAGATCAAAGGGAGTAATTGTATGTAAGTCATTTATGAACAAAGTAATAACTTTGTTGTCGCCCTTTGATTAAATTCTATTTACAAAATCTGGATATTTCATCATCTTTAGTGACCCCTTGACCTTGTATATATTGACCTAAATTATATGTATCACACCATGTCTTGATAATGACCATTTTTGTGTTACAATCCCCTCAATAAAGATGACTAAATGGTCCATATACACATCTTCATATTTTTATCTGAACTTTGACCTCTATGGGTGTGATCTTGACCTTTGGCGCAAGGACCTGAATCTTGCACGCGACACTCCGCCTCACAATGGTGAACATTTGTGCCAAGTAATATTGAAATCCCTCTATATACATGTGGAAGTTTTGCTCCGGACAAGCATTTTTCAATGACCTCTAAGTTGTGACCTGTGACCTTTGACCTAGAGACCTTGGTTCATGTGCGGCAACACTGCCCCTCAAGTGGTGAACATTTCTATATGAAGTTTCATTTAAATCCCTCCATACATGTAGGAGATATGCTCCGGACAAAATTGGACGCCGCCCGCCCGCCAGGGGTGTTCCCATAATACGTCCCGTTTTTCAAACGGGCGTATAAAAATCAGAAAGCCCAAGATATCCATTTGAGGTCTTTGGAGTCCCAAATGTTATCATTTTGTGAGGAAACTCCAGTTGATTATTATAATGGTCATGATGAGGAAGACCATTTCAGTGATGCTGATTTGGGATATATTGCCAATAAGGCTAAAGCAAAGCAGAAATTAGCCGATATGAGCGTTTCTGATGGTCACCAGACAAAACCAGTGGATGTGACTTCAGTCAAAAAGCCCCCGATAGTCCCATCTACAAAGAAAACTTTGACGACGCAGCCGTTGAGTTAGCTTCGAACTCGTTGTGTTCCTTGTCTGAACAAAATGTGCAGAGTGAAAAAATTTCACCAAGAACTGATGGGTATTTTGAACTCTATTAATAAAAATCAGAAAGCCCAAGATATCCATTTGAGGTCTTTGGAGTCCCAAATGTTATCATTTTGTGAGGAAACTCCAGTTGATTATTATAATGATCATGATGAGGAAGACCATTTCAGTGATGCTGATTTGGGATATATTTTTAAGGGATATCCTTGAAGATTATTATGTTCAAGTTTGAAGACAATCCATTCAAAAATAACAAAGTTACAGCCAATAACAGCATGAACAAGCAAAATTTGGACTTTTAACCTTGAAGGTCAAGGTCATTTATGGATGAAGGTCAAGGTTAGTGTGGTCTACTGAAAGGTCTTGTCCCAAGGGTTGTTGTGGCCAAGTATGAAGACAATACACCAAGAAATAAAAAAGTAATGATCCAGGTACAAGTTTGCGGACAGCAACGCCGCAGCGACTATAGCAATACCTCTACTTTACTTTTTTTTTCAAAAAACAAAAAAAAGTAGAGCTAAAAACTGTAAAAGGTGATCAATTAATTGTTCAGTTGGGAAACCAATGGCTTGAAAAAATGTTGGAAACGTTCTTAAGCGAGGCATCTACACATCTTAAGCCATGCGCCTTGTTGGACATTTTCTTTTAAACTTGAGAAAGATTTGTCGACAGTCAAATATTCAAGAACCTTCCCTATGGCAGTACCTTAAACAAGAGTATTTCGACGATATTGTGAATGCGACTGTTCTCACAGCATCTCGAATATCTGATGAAGATGATAGTCTGCAAGCCCCAAGCAATGCGATTAAATTAGGATATGACTTAAAAAGACTAGGGACCCCTTAAAGAGGCCAATCATATTAATATGAGCAAATTTGATACAAGCCTACCTAATAATGCTACAGACAAATTTTGGTGATCATCCATCATTTAATTTAGTAGTAGAAGATGTTTCTAGGTTTTTCTATTTTTAGCTCTGTTGATCCCTGTTGTGCCCATCAGTTTCAGAGAAGAAGATGATTGTTGATGCATGACGATGGACGCAAGAGTATCCCCCATTGATACTAATAGCTCATACTGCATAACTAATCAAGGGCCAAAACTCTGAGTTAAAGTGTTGGACTGGAACAAGCTGAAGATATGCGCATCCCCTCTTGATATTGAAGGTTCCCATAAAGTTTTGTTGAATTCCAGCCAGAAGTTGCAGAGAAGTAGCGCGGAAACGATTTTTACTCTATATGCATACTACTTAACTAATCAAGGGCCATAACTCTGAGTTAAAAGGTCTGACTGGAACAAGCCGACGATATACGCATCTCCTCTTGATATTGATGATTCCCATAAAGTTTCGTTGAATTCCAGCCAGTAGTTGCAGAGAACTAGTCCGGAAATGAAATTCGGACGGATTGACGGACAACGCCAAAACTATATCCCCCTCCAGATTCCATCCACAGGGGATAAAAACTTAATTGAAAACACTTTAGAGGCAATATTTTCAGCCTTACTTAACCTGTACGAAAATTCTGAGCCAATTCTGTACAGACTCTGTACCAACTCTGGTTGTTATAGAGGCAGATTTTCATTTTTCTGTACAGAGTTGACACCGACGCAGAATTGGACACAGAATCGGCCTAGGAAATAGGTAATTTTCTGTGCAGAATAAAACAAAATCAAAAGTTTTTCTGTACAGAGTTGACACCGACACAGAATTGGACACAGAATCGGCCTAGGAAATAGGTGATTTTCTGTGCAGAATAAAACAGAATCAAAAAATTTTCTGTACAGAAAAAGATATTATGCTCTTCGTTATTTTTACAAGACAGAATTTCAATACTTAGAAAAAATTGAGGCAGAATTTACATTGACACACAGAATTTTAACACTTATATCTTGAGACAGAATTTACTTTTCTAGCCAGAATTTCTCTCAGAGTAGTAGAATATTCTGTAATATCAGGTGAAACCCCCATGTAACCCCTGTTGGTCAAGGCTGCCACTTGAGGTTTTATTACACAAAGTGTCTTCATATTGCTAAAGATTATGTTTTGTTTAGTTTATTCGGCGTAGCTGTATTAAAATGGTTTTTGACCTAGATTTGTAACAAATGAAATTGTTAGTTACAAAATCTTCAGCTAAAAGAGGGTGTTTTTTATTGGTGGAAAGACTGGCTGTTATGAAATTTAGGGACAAATTCGTAATCTTTAGTTTACTTGTGTCTAAGAATAAAGTTGTATTAAAAATATTTATACAATCGTAAACTAAATATCACAACGTTATGACCAAAACAAAGATATATCAAAATACAAAAATATACAATACATATGATTTCATGTACAATTTATTTTGTTGATAATATTAACAACAAACCCAACTTTTTGTTTTTCAGCCTTTACTTAAACATTCGATTACTACTCACTCGTACTTTATTTGCCGTAGCTTTTCTGTTTGCTATGAAAATGAACGATATTTTTGATCAACAAAAGATTCTCCAGAGCTGATATGAATTGCGAAAATTAATATATTTAAAATGCAACATTATCATAAAGAATCGCAAAACTTTAAGTATTATTTTTTGTGCGTAATAATAACAAATTAATTTATTCATAGTTATTCGGCGTTTGTTTACACCGGTAGGTAAATTTACCGAAATACACCCCAATTGACTACCTCAATCTGAAACTGTCTCACTTGATAATCAGTGTCATTGATGGGTTATACAAAATTGAGTTTAGTACTTATTATAAGATAAATAGATATATTTTCTGTATATATGGAACAACATTTATATTTTACATTCCACATTTAAAGTACATTGTTAAATATAACCTGTGTAGGTGTACGACACGTAGCCATGCCAGTAGGCTTAACTAGTACCTCCACCTCATACCCCTACAGTACTGGCCACGCGAAACCCGCAAAAGTCGCGTTATGCCGCGAGTGTAGTCTATGTCGCGACGGGACACTACGCGGTAAAACATCGCCGCGTGCAAGTTCGCCGAATTTCACGGCGGTTCACGAAAAATCGCCGCGATTTATCGCCGTAATTTACGGCGAATCTTCAGCAATAATTGTATTAGAAAGTACTACTTGGTCATTCCGGTGGTCTTTAATTTCTAAAACTTTAAAACAATCTTGTAAATGTCATGTATATTTATAAATATTTAGCATTTGAACATGTACAGCGTATACATTTTGTATACTAAAACAAAGCAATCAGGTGCTGGTGAAAATTAGTTAACAATAAAACGAGATTGAAATTACAAAAGGTAATTGGTACTACATCAAAGAACGCAGGATAACAAATTGTCCAATTGTTATTTTGATAATAATACAAATGTAATTAAAATCCATTGTTTACTTTCGCACATATTCTATTTTTAGAACAATGCAAAGCGACATTTAGCACGCCACCGATTCACAGGTGTAACTGATTATTACGTCTTATACGCTAATTATGATTGTTGAAAATTGTAAATTGTAGCAGCGGGGATTCTGTCATAAAATTGACCGAAAAAATAAATTTTTGGAAGCTGTGGTCCTTTCATATGCATTAATGTTTTGATAGCAGACACAAGTATTGCACAATATCTTCAAGATCATAAAAATGTAAATAAAATATCACAATCAAAATGCACTTACGATTAATAATATGTCAATAATTGACACAATCAATATCCAACATTTTTTTTACTTGAGCAATAATTAAACATGTGTAATCATTCCTTGACAAAAAGAAATGACAGTTTTTTTCTGATATATAAAAAAGAGGTGGAAGTCAATCGAGTGTCGGCATTTCTTTGATGATTCGGCAACAACTACAGGTGTGTAAACATCAAAGATTCACAGATTCTTCAGAAGAGCCGACCAGTCATTTGTCAGAGGTCATTTCGTGTGTAAATTTTGTATTTATTTTTTAACAATGGAAACATAATATTCCTTTTATTTATGGATGCTTCTTTTTGCGCGAGTGTTTTTGTGTCTTTTAGCGCTATGGAATTTCAACAATCGGCGATAATTTTCGGTAACTAACAATTAAATATTTTAACATTTTTAAAACAGGGGTGCAAATATCCGCCATTCAGAAATTATAGGAGACAAATCTTGCGTGTGTTATTTTATACAGACGTGTAATAAATTGAGTAATGATCACCCTAGAGAACGAAATGTCCCGGTGATCCACTATAACTCTTCCAGGTCGTACGGGAATATTTACGCAGGATTAGTTTATCACATCGGTAATTTGACCATGCTTGAATTTATATCTTATGTAACGTTTTCAATAATGGGATACATTTAGAAATGAACAAGTTAATGTCGTATCAATTATGTATCTTTTTATGTAACTAAATATCTTTTTACACATATATTATATTTATATCTCTAATTTATACTCAATATGTATCCCCCCTAAAAAAATAGTTTTACACGTGTACATGTACACTATTTACCTGCCGATGGAGCCGCATACTTGTACTGCGTCGCATTTATACATTGAATTTGAGGTCATGATTCCCGCCATTCACGGAAAGTTTTTAACGGTGTTATTTGATTTCGCCGTGGTTATTTATATTTGCTGTTGGCATCAAAGATAAATAGAGAAAGGGCATTTTAGCAAATAACAAGATTTTCTTGATACAACTTCATGTAGATCTACTAATTAATTTTCGTACTTGTACATGTATATCTGGTTTCAAGTTCACAGAGTACAATAGATCTACATTTATTATACAAATGAATCCATGTATTATTCCCCGCGAATCACGGCAAATGTTCACGGCAAAATCGCCGCGAGTTGAATTCGCGGCAATTGTCTCAAGTTGCCGCGAATTCGCTCGCGTTTTAAAGCATGAGAGTTCGCCGCGAATACGCGAATTGTGCGGGTTTCGCGTGTCCAGTACTGTAGTATATACAAAATACTAGTCAAGCTGTGCAATTTTTAATAGAAATCCTTTTTTTTAATAAAATACATAAGTATAACTTTTACTAGTAAGGTTATGTTTAACTTTTGATTTAAGTCTTCAATTATTCATTTTCATTGCCAGAAATAGATAAGAATTAAGGCATTAATATAATATTAATAATAGTATAGTTCAGAGTTGATATGTTCCATTGATTGTTTATTACAGTTTGTATTCTTTCATAAATAAAAGATATAAACAACAAAAGATTTTGGTGTTATTATCATGACCTAATAATTGCAGCATTTTATGCACAGAAGTGCTTTAACAAAATGAAGGTCAGATACATATTTAAGTGAATATTATTTAACGATAAAATTCAAGTTGTCAGCTGATTGTGGCCTTTGCAGTCTCTAAATTTGGTAGTGTGATTGGTTATTATCTGGTATTGACTTTGAAACCAGTAGTCAAAAGTCACGGTGACAAAAAAGGCTTCTAGCATCTATAATAACATGACTAATTTGTTGACATTATAGGAGCATACATGTTACAGCTAAGTTTAGACAACTGTCATAGATTATACTAGTAACCACCAAATATATTTCAATTTAGACATTTATATTGTTATAAAGTATAAATATCATTAATTTTGAAAATATTCTAAAGCTATGAGACATTTTGCACTGAATTTACGCCGATTATCTTTTTTAAAGATATTTCTTGTTTTTCTAATGATAAGTTAACAAGTTAGTTGTTGTGAAGAGCAATCATGTAGAGACTTGGAATTCTCAGATTTAGGGGCCAAAGAGGAATTATGATGGAATTATAATCAAAACCAGAGGTAAGATTTTGCAATGTTTTCTTTGAAATTTTTCCACTATAGATAAAAGAATTTTTTTATACATCTTTTAATAGTCTATGTTTGTCTTGGGGCTGAAATGACTCAGAAATCAAATAAACCACATATAATGCCACTGTAAATAATGTTATTTTGTTTTATTTCAATAAAATCAATTTAACTTACTTACTATTAATTTGTTATGTTAAAAAATACTGCTAAAAAAAGGAAAGAAATGTAGGAAAGTCATATTGGCAATGGATATATATATGTTTTTACAGACTAAATATTGAATTGATTTTCAAATTTCATTTTTGTCCAGGCCATTTTCCTAAACTATATTGTTCACAAGGCGACACATCCGACTCACGGAGTTCTAATTTAAAGAATTTAAAGTATCTCATTTTTCATTGAAAAAAAATAACAGAAATAATATATAAGTAATTGTATGTTATTATGTATCGTACTCAACAGTAAAAAGAAAAATATAATTCAGAAGTAAAAACAAGAATTCATTTAAGTATGTATAAGTTATCTGTCCTTGAATTGACCTCAAAGAAGTAGAAAATTCTGATTCAGGGGCAGATAACTCAAAAACGAGAATGGTGACCCCAATTTTTTTTCGCTTAAAATGTTTCTGTTATCATATTCTTACAACATGCCAAGTTTAAAGAAATTCTATTGAATAGTTTTAATTTTGCCTATATGTCTATATGAAAACTCCTGAAAACGTCCTTAATATATGTGTTGTAAAGTGAAAATAATTATAGAAATTGTAAGATTTATGTAGGTGTCTTTAAAGTGCCTTGTATCAGAAGCACCCTGCTCTTTTTAGTTTCTAGCTGGAACACTGTGTACACTATCTTTAGTGAGCATAGACTTGCACATATTGTTAAACATTTATCCCTTTTTTTTGGGGGGGGGGGGGGGGGGGGGGGGGGGGGGGGGGGGGGGGGGGGGGGGGGGGGGGGGGGGCCGGAGTTGTGGAACTTTTTCACAGTAAAATTTCTTAAATTCATATTGCCTGGAATGTCATTTGAGACTGCAGGCTTCGTAGCCTAATACCATCTTCCTAGCCACTTCCTGTCAGAAAAATAATATAACAGGTTTTGAAGATTCTAATCCTGTATTTATTTTTTAACAGACCAGCCATGTCTGAGAGAAGGATAGATAAGAATGACAGCTTCAAACGAACAAATGATGGAAAGTTCTTGTGTCTTGCTTGTAGCAAAATTTTGTCCTCAAAGGAAAGAGTCTTGCAGCACCTTCATTTGCTACATAGTTATAGTAAGTTCTAACAATATTGTTTCATTTAATATTGATAAAGTTTACTAGTATAATCAAGCCTTTTAAGCTCAACTTTTTTTTTCAAAGAAAAAGAATAGAGGTATTGCCACAGTCAGGTCGGCCTTTGCTTGTTCTTGTGTCGCCTTCTAAAAGGCGACAAATGGAGTTACTTTTGTCGGCGGCGTCCCCTTAGGCTTGTCCGGAGCAATAACTCAGTCACTATAAGTCAGATTGACTCCAAACTTGGTATGCTTGCTTCTTTCATGAGCCAAAGTGCAGTGTGCAAGAATCCTTATTCTGCACTTCTTATTTTTTGAGTTATTGCCTTTGTTAATTTTTATACTTTATTTTTGTCCAGCCCATTTCTCCTAAACTATGAAAGCTATGGACTTGAAACTTCATAGGATGATAGATCTCATTGAGAAGAAGTGCAGTGCACAAAACCGGTACTCTGTATTTCATGATTTTTTAATTATTGCCCTTTGTTAATTTTCATACTTTATTTTTGTCCGGGCCAATTCTCCTACACTTTAAAAGCTATTGACTTGAAACTTCATAGGATGATGGATCTCGTTTAGAAGAAGTGCAGTGCACAAGAACTTGTACTCTTCACTTCATGATTTTTGAGTTTTTGTCCTTTATTAATTTTTATACTTAATAGGCTTGTCCAGAGCATAACTTGGTCACTATAAGTTTGATTGACTCAAAATTTGGTATGCAAGCTTTTTTCATTGACCACAAGAATTGTAACTCTGTACCTATTTTTTTTTAGTTATTGTTCTTTGTTAATTTTCATACTTTATTTCTGTCCAAGTTATTTCTCCAATATTAAAAAACCTGTGGACTTGAAACTTTATAGGATGATAGATCTCATTGAGAACTGGTACTCTTGAAATTAATGTTTTTTTTTCAGTTATTGCCCCTTATCAATTTTCATACTTTATTCTTGTCCGAGATCTAACTCCTACAATTTGAGAGCTATGGACTAAAAACTTCATAGGAGGAAATATCTCAATGAGAAGAATGTAATGCACAAGAAATGGAAATCAGATTTCTCGCTTGTACATGTACATTGCAAGAGCAGTGTTTATAAATTACCTATATTTAAGGAGAAAATTATACTGTTGCAAAGCGACACATTTGACTTGCGGAGTTCAAGTTAGCTATAAGTGGCTGTAACATGGTCATTTATGAATGGCTTGTCTTCATACTTGGACACAATAGCCTTAAAGTAGACCAAGGTAAAAGTGATCTTGTCTCACAAGGGCCTTGACATTCAAGGTCAAAATGTGGTATTTTGCTGGATTTTTGTTGACTGTCAAGGTCATGTTATTGAATTTTGCTACATATGGTGTAACTTTGTTATTAATGGACAAATTTGATTGATACTTGGACAAAACAATTCTTACAAAATTGACATGTTGCATAATTTATATTTCACCTTTACCTAAAAATGACCTTGACCATCAATGTCATATTATTTAATTTTGCTAAAAATATAAAATTGATGTAACTTTGTAATTAATTGATGGGTTTAAATGATACTAGGACAGAACAACACTGTGTCACATATGATATGACAATTGCGACATGTTGGCCTTGAAATGATCTTGACTGTCAAGGTCATGTTATTGAATTTAGCTAAAAATGGTGTAACTTTGTTGATATTAATGGACAGATTTGATTGATACTTGGACAAAACAACACTGATGACAAATGTGACATGTTGACCTTGAAAAAGTTGAATTGACCTTGACCGTAAAAGTATGAATTTATTTGGTGGTAACTTGTAGCGAAGTCTTGTTTTAGTATTGCCACAGTGACACTATTAAAGCATTGTTAGCCCTTGAACATAGACAAAATCTGTTTATAGTAGTTATTTGTGGGGGTATTAAAAACCTTCAATGATAGCTCTAGTTGTTTATGCAGAAGACTTTGAGTAATTATACTAATAAAAGGCAATTTTTATTTATAGGTCCTCTGAAACCAGTGAAGAAATTGTATAAGTATGACAGCTCTGTGAAAATTCCTAGAAGAACTTTAATGAGGCACAGATGGTCTGATTCTGTACAGACTGATGGTGCTGGCGATGCATTACTCAGACCTGAAAAAGCCATGGAGGTGTCAGGATTGAGTGGGGTTGAATTATTGGATGAAGTCAACAGTGCATCTGGTAGCAGTGAATGTTGTTCTGCAGCAGTATCAACTTTCCAAGAACACGAGTCTTCATGCTTTGAGAACAGCATTGAATGTAAAACAACTGGTAGCTTTCAAAATGTAAATGCCATTGAACACTCTGATTCAGAAAGTGACTTGTCAGATTCCATTGAGTTGTCAGAAAGCCATATTGATTCATCTTCAAGTGACACTTTGAGTGACATTGTTGTTAGCGATGTTGAAACTGAAAACAATGCAGATGGCAAACAAGTTAATAATGACACTGAACTATTCTCATTTGGAATTGCTGCATATACACGTCGTTATAATTGTTCAAAAGTGTCATCTGAGGCATTGTTAAGCCTAATTAAAGCCCTTAACCCAGACTCTGAAGTGCTGAATGACTTAACATACAAGAAGATATATGCAGAAGTTTGCCATACAGCATATAAGGTCGTCCATTACTGTGAATCCTGTCTACAAAGTTACCCAGATGATCCTGATGCTTTTCAGTGTTCTACAGATATGTGTCAAGGGCTTAGATATATTGGTGATTTGACCCAACAGCTAGAGAAGAAGCATAAACCACGCACTTCCTTCATCATTTGTGACATTGGTTTTCAGCTGAAACTTTTACTAGAAAGAGAAGGTGTATTGGAAGAAGTTTTAGGAAATAAAGAGAAAGCTAAACAAAAGAGTTCCATTATGTCAGATATATACCAAGGAATAGCATATAAGGACTTGTATGAAAATGGCAATTTCTTGTCATATCCTTACAACGTAAGTGGAATTCTAAACACTGATGGAATACCACTTTATAATTCCAGCAAAGTGAAGCTTTGGCCAGTGTTTATCGCGATTAATGAACTGTCAGTTTCTCACAGATTTTGTAGAGGAAATACACTGTTAGCTGCTATTTGGCAAGGAAACTCAAGTCCCCCCTTCTTGGAATACTTTAAGTCAGTTGGAAATGATCTAAAAAATCTGTATGACAGGGGTTTAAACATTGTTAGCAAAGATGGTGAAAAAAATGTGAAATTATGTGTCTGTCTTGCTACTATGGATTTACAGGCCAAAGCATATGCTACAGGAATGACCATGCACAATGGTGCTTATGGATGCGTAACTTGTGAAGAGCCAGGTGAGACAAGGGAGAGGCCACAGAAAGTCATATCCATATAGATCTGCCACCAAGGGCATATTTGACCCCAGTTTTTTATGTAAATAAAATAAGTAAAAATAATAAAATTATAAAATGACAAAAAGAAAATGTAAATAATAATAATATTTTCATGTATGAATGTGAGTGTGTATGTAATCTATTATAATGTTTTATGATAAATGCTTTATTTTCATATTTAGTGTAATGTTTTGAAATCATAATCATATTGTTAATTAACCTACTGTTTAGGTGTAAAAAGCCATAAGGCATATTATTAGTAAAGTTTATCTTAATACTTAAATATCACATATGTCAGTCTTTTGACACTTGAGAAGATTATTTTCACTTTTAGAAATCTTTTACTCTTATCAACACCTTTTGGTTTAGGTGCTATTTATTTATAATACTTTGTAGCTTTTAGCAATTAATGCTATTAGGAATTATGTAACAATACAGGATATGTTTTATACCCTTTTTCATAAGATAATTTTTATCCAGATTAAGCATCATGTAATACTTTTCTATTTTTCATTGGTTAATGTTTTTTATATTTTTCTATTGGTCAATGTATTTCAATTTTCATTGGTTATTCAATTAATTATTTAAAATTAATAATACTGGAGAATATTATATATAAAGATAAAAAAATAAGTTAAAAAAGAATTAAGAATGGAGAATTAAGTTATTAGAATTAGAACAAGTTAAGAAAAAAAGAATTGAAATTTTAGGAACAGACTAGGAATCAGAATTAATGTAAAAGTGTGTTAAAAGTATCTTGGAAACCCTTTTTGAAAGAAACATTGTGGACTTAATAATTTTATGAAATGAACTTTAAGAACTTTGTATGGAATATAATATTTAAACTTGAAATAAAGAACATCAATAAATGAATAAGTAATTAGGTAACATTTTGTTCATCTTCATTTCATCAA
>NW_026862314.1:0-109234 GCF_026571515.1 Ruditapes philippinarum | reverse complement strand
TTAAACGATATTCAACACTAGCCTATTTAATATCAATGCCGAAAATCGCCTTACACATATATTAATATAATATAAGACTATAATATAACTCCATATACAAATTTTACAAAAGAAACAATCGTAAAATGCCTTAAAACTACTTTTATTGGTTATTGGCATATGATATATCCATTCATTCAATCAAGCAGTAAAATCAATGAAAATATAAACTTACACCCATCCAGACAGTCCACAGAGCTGTTGGACCCCGCCCTTAATGTTATAAGGTTTGAATTACACTCGGTACAGGATGTCGCCCGGGATACCGCCTGATAAAAATGCTTAGGACATGAGGTACAGGGTTCGAGACCATCGTAGGAAAACTGTCCTGGTTTACACTGGGCTGGTAATACAAAACTGGCATCATTATATTCGTACAATAAGGTTACTACAATAATTAAAACGTGTATTCTATTCTTTATTCTATTCATATTTAAAACAAAAGCAGTTATGACAGCATTATATCCAAACTCAAATCAAAACATGCTATGAAAACTTGTCTTTCAGATTTTAATTATATTTGTCTTTATTTGAAAATTAAATAAATAACATGTGTTTTGTATAATTCCTAGTTTTGTTGAAAATATTTCGTCTGTCACGAAATATGCATTAATTATGCGGCATGAGGAAAGTGGCCTTGTGGTAAATGTTTTTTACTTCTCAATGAAAATATTTACGTTTTAGCAATATTGTGATCAAGACATTTTATCAAGTTTTTATCAAGGTTCAATGAAAACCACCATGTGAAAAAATCTGCGGATTTTATAGATTTTAATTTCTTCCTTTTCATGTCTTATAGCTGCATGTATTATTGAATTCTGCTGAGGCATGTGTTCGGGGGCTTAGACAATAGCTTGCATTTGTCAATTCTGTCCATGAGCAGGTTCAATCAAGCCGAGCCTGCAACATTTTCAATTCTGGTGTTTGGGGCGTTATTTAAGGTTTACATTTTTGTCCAGAAGGCAGCCAGGCAAGCTACTAAACATCGTTCAACAAACAGAAAAAATAATGAAATTATTATTCAAAACTGATCATGTTCAACCAGTATTATTTCTTATTGAATTTCATAAAGAAATGCATTTGGCATAACAAATTAGTGACATACACAATATTTACAATAAATATAGAAAATGTAAAGGGAACTAACCTACACATTCCTGGCTAGTTCTCGCACCTCTTCTTTTTGTATGATGATTACCCGGACAGGGCTCGCAGTATGTACTATTAACCCAGTATGTATCCGGTGGGCAGTCTGTACATGGAGCTTTCCCATCTGAACTGTACAGATATTTACCGCAGTCCTCTGTAACGTATACATAAAAGAAATAAGACATGCCTATGAGCCGCGTCACGACAAAACCAACATAATGGGTTTGCGACCAGCATGGATCCAGACCAGCCTGCGCATCCGCACAGTCTGATCAGGATCCATGATGTTCGCTTACAGACCCTATAACAAGAAAACAAACTGATAGCGAACAGCATGGATCCTGATCAGACTGCGCGGATGCGCAGGCTGGTCTGGAATCATGCTGGTCGCAAACCCATTATGTTGGTTTTGTCGTGACGCGGCTCAATTATTATATTTGGTGTGGAATGGAATATACATTGACGAAATGTACATAATTTCGAACCAAGAAAATACCACTATCGTTCAACCAGTAAAAATAAAATCGGTATAAATATCTTATCTAAAGTACAAGATATATAATATCTAAAAATGACATTCTCCGCACAATCATTCCAAACTTGAACTTTCCGTAACTTATTTTTAGATATATTTACCACCCACATCTATTCTTACAAAAGAGAGCCACTATTGCTGTAGATTTTACACAGTGGAGTACAAGCACTGCGACTTTTATTGAAGGATTGACTTAAATGTAATCCATATGCAGAACGAACGAGAGAAGATATATAAGATATGTGAAGATCAATTATGGGACTGTAATTTGGAAATTTTTCTCACCCTTTTTGAGTTGTACTTATACGAGGGCGAATCAAAAAGTACGTGGAATATTTTTATTTTCTGATGATATTTTCAAAAACGTTTTAACATAAACAAAATGTCAAAAAATGAAAAAATGCTAGCTGATTTTTTTTATTTAAAAAAAAAAATTCTTGTTCTGCAATTTCATTGAATAGAATCTTGAGCGCTAAAAAAAGAAAAAAGATGTTCCCATATCAGGACACATGGTTAGTCTTTCTATATCATACCATAACAATCTTTTATCTGCATTGCCCCCTCTTTCTTGCTGTTTGTTTCAGAGGGACATGATTTACAACTTGAAGCATAGAATGCATCATTGTAAAAACCAGCTCCGCACGGAGCGCACGTGCTATTAGTGCCATATGTTCCTGGTGGGCATGCCACTGAAAAAAATATTCAGATAAAATATGTAGATCTATTAAATACCTAATAAATACTTATATTCAGATGTCTGTTTTCAGGACATCTTTCCGGCAAAATACTAGATTCTACCCAGGTGTAAATAAATTTGGGTTGAAATTAAAGCCCATTTTACATATACAATATAAGCTAGAAACAATAAGCATTTTACATTTAGAGAAGACTTGAATTTTCATTGAAAACAAATACCATGACTAAGTTGGTCTAAGGAGAGAAAGCACACGGGGTCTAAGGAGAGAAAGCACAAAGGCCGCTATAGGCCTATGTAGATTTGTTTTTGCATATGATAGGCTATGGCATAAAATATATATAACAATGAAACAAATGGTTAAAACATTATTACAGCAGATGTGTTTCGTGGTATCTAACTTCAATGCCTTGGCGTTGCTGCTACACACTGCGTATGCTCCAACCAGACTTGCTCTTCTTGTATCCATTTGAACCTGTGGACAACTATCGATACTTCCGGGTAATGCTCTTATTGACGTCACTGATGACGACACATCATAGAACGCTTGATAAATCCTTTGGGCACATGTGAAATATTCGTCGTCTAATAGACCCCCGGGCTCTAAATCCACAGCGATTTTAGCTTTTAAAACACCCTTTGTAAATAAAAAAAATAAAACCTTTTAGTTATATATCTTTCAGAAAAAAATGCGTATTTATATGTAATACATTGCAATACTTTAGTTTGCTAGCAAAGCGCAATTTCATTTGTTATTTTTTAAACAATTCTAGATCCTTAAAAGCTGCACAATGTTAACGTAGTTTCAATCCTTTAACATCATTATAAAGTTCGACATACTTTTTCACTGTGTGTATCACAAATTATTTAACTAACAAGTTATTTCTATTCTTAAGACATCTTTATACCAGATACGCATTAATTAATATGCCACACCAGCCTGCTGGACGTCTTCTAAGGGTCTATACTGTTGACATCTCAAGGTCCATATAGATATATTTGATGCAACAATACTGGATTTTTTTCTCAGTCACATTTGAAATTGTACAGATGTACAATTTCTTACAATTATAAATTGAATTGTATTAGTTATTAGGAAAAAATGTTTTAATCAGAAGATAACCTACAGTTATGCCATCCATTGCGGCTTCTATGGGGTTGATAGGCGACGGCGAGACATCAAAGGCCGTTAAGGAAACGTTGTCGCATAATGCTGTGAATGAGTTGGTCAGGGTAAGTAACTCGTCACGTATTTGTTTCTCATATAATATACCACAACTGTCATCAACAAACGTTAAACGTACATACTGGAACATGATCGACACACGGTAATGAGCCAGGTCAGGTGCTGTATTGACAAAAAATGAAGAACTTAGTCGTTAAAACATATTCCCTATAACGGTTGTATGTTAAGCACTTTCTAGTTCAGCTGCGCAAAATATTTTCATATTTTGACAAAATTAAATACAATCAAATTTTAAAATCTTTCCATCTACAGTATACTTAAATAATGAAACAATCTATGGGTTTAATACTGTTTCGTTCAATCATTACATGTGGTGTAACGCATCGAAACTATTAATTCTCTACTAGAATATGTTAAGAACACGTACATTAATAATATTGTATTTGACTATTAATTAATTCACTATGACAGACAATACAAATTTGTATGATTTTACGTTATATATCTTATATTCATTGATATTAAACATTAAAAAGCTAAATATCTAAAATTGACTTTGACCATCTCTCAATCTAGACAAAACCATTTATTTTCTGTTGTAGACCATCATCGGACGGTTTGATATATCAGCTGATTTTTGTTTACACTGGTAACATGGTTAAAATCTGATGTACAGGTTAACAATTAAAAAGGGTTTGAGTTAGAATGTGCTATATTTTACATCAGTTTCATAACTATGACATATAGATATATCAGTGAAAAGATAAGCGAGATGGGAGTGCATGGGTATTGAATAAACAGAGAAATGAATATACAAAGGTTTTTAACAAAACAAACAGCATCAACTGGAAATGAAATAATCTATGTGAAAGGGTGGATATAGGTTGGAGTTAAATTATACTCACTTCTTTCTGGGTGAAAAAATATTACGAAAAATTAGTAAATTTCAAGTTAATATAAGGGAGTAATAATTTTTAAAATTTTACTAAATGAAGGGAAAACAATAAATGAATAAAATGATCAATTACAAGTTTTAGATTTATTTATTGAAATGCACTCTCTTTTGCTTTGTTAAGCTTTGAACTATGTCTTGGCATATTTTAACAGAATATTATTATTTTAGAATATTACTACACCAATGCAAATACAACATGTAACCATTTTCAAGCCAAGGCAATTATAACTGTGCAGATAGGTGTATTTTCAAAATATGTGAACAAAATACAGTGTAATGCAAAATTGTTTTATTTTTACCATTCTATTTTTCTTTCTAGATAGATATACGTTAAATAGATATTTAAAAAGTCCACGAATTTTTAGATAACCCATCGTATGCATGATAAGTTATTGTTACGAGTGACCACTGCTTATACAAGCGGTAACTTCACTGCAAATACGAATTACTATAATATATTCGAGGATTTCTGCTTATACGAATGATCACTGTTCATACGTGTAACCATGAGTGGACATTGGTTACTTAAAAGTGATAATATTCTTTTAAAGCATTACTTTATTTTATTTAAGTATATTTCATCACCAGAGGTCCTTACCTGTACAGATCGGCATGTCCCTACTCCATTCTCCACCAGATTCACACGACACACTTACAGAGGAGAGAGTCGCGTTCTCAAAGAAATAATATCCGGAGTTACACGTGATTGTGCAAGTATATCCTGACTGTGGTGTCTGGTTACACGTGATCTCTCCATTATGCACCTCAAGAATGTCCGGCTCACAAACCGGTGCTGAAATATGATATTAACAAGTGTATTGAAAATGTGTTACAGGTTTAAAAAGATTATTTATATTTTGGAAAATAACAAACTTAAAAAAACAACATAGTTTCCCCCATCATAATCAGTAATGGGCAATCACTTTCACTAGAGCAGAGCATGGAGTTTTTTCGCACATGTTGAACTGTTCTTCCTAAAAAAATTCCAGGAGTATTGTCTAAAGGTCAAGCCCCCCCTAAATTCTAAAAGTCCTAAAAAGGCTATTTTAAACCTAATAAAAGTTTTTGAAAAACGGGCTATTACATGCTAAAAAAGGTTTCATTATCAAGGCTTCTCACTACTGTTATGTCGCACTTTGGATGTTTATTTTAAACTTCCAACATGAAAGAGGTTGTCAAAGCATATGCAAATGGACAGATAGACAGATATACATTGGATCTTCTTTGTTTCATTTCATAATGCATCCATTTTTTATCATTTTATTTGTGCATCGTGTTATATGGATAAATAGTAAATACCAACCATAACATGGCATCGCTTTTATAAGTTATATGTGTTTTCTCATCTGTTGATTTTTTTTAGTATGTGAGAAGTTAGCAGTTAACAGTGAGCTAAGCAAAAAGGCATTACGATTTATATAGGGAAATCAATGATCTGCTGTTATGCTCAGCTGGGTAAGCAATCTAGCAGAGCATTCCAAAATAAAGTGTAGAAATGCTTTGCTGTTATGCTCAGCTGGGTAAGCAATCTAGCAGGCCATTCCTAAATATAGTGTAAAAATGCTCTGCTGGTATGCTCAGCTGGCTAGGCAATCTAGCGGGGCGTTCCAAAATATAGCGTAAAAATGCTCTGCTGGTATGCTCAGCTGGCTAGGCAATCTAGCAGGGCATTCCTAAATATAGTGTAAAAAAACTCTGCTGTTATACTCAGCTGGCTAAGCAATCTAGCGGGGCATTCCAAAATATAGTGTAAAAAGCTCTGCTGTTATGCTCAGCTGGCTAAGCAATCTAGCGGGGCATTCCAAAATATAGTGTAAAAATGCTCTGCTGTTATGCTCAGCTGGCTAAGCAATCTAGCGGGGCATTCCAAAATATAGTGTAAAAATGCTCTGCTGTTATGCTCAGCTGGCTAAGCAATCTAGCGGGGCATTCCAAAATATAGTGTAAAAATGCTCTGCTGTTATGCTCAGCTGGCTAAGCAATCTAGCGGGGCATTCCAAAATATAGTGTAAAAATGCTCTGCTGTTATGCTCAGCAGGCTAAGCAATCTATCGGGACATTTCAAAATATAGTGTAAAAATGCTCTGCTGTTATGCTCAGCTTGGTAAGCAATCTAGCGGGGCATTCCAAAATATAGTGTAAACATGATCTGCTCGTATGCTCAGCTGGCTAGGCAATCTAGCAGGGCATTCCTAAATATAGTGTAAAAATGCTTAGCTGTGATGCTCAGCTGGCTAAGCAATCTAGCGGGACATGTAAAATTGCTCTGCTGAATTGCTCAGCTGGCTAGGCAATCTAGAAGGGCATTCCTAAATATAGTGTTAAAAATGCTCAGCTGGCTAGGCAATCCAGCAGAGCATTCCTAAATATAGTGTAAAAATGCTCTGCTGGCAAGCTCAGCTTGCTAAGCAATCTAGCAGAGCGTTCCAAAATATAGTGCGAAAAATGCTCTGCTGGTTAGCTCAGCTAGCTAAGCAATCTAGCAGGACATTCCTAAATATAGTGTTAAAAATGCTCAGCTGGCTAGGCAATCCAGCAAAGCATTCTGAAAATTAGTGTAAAAATGTTCTGCCGGAATGCTGAGCTGTCTAGGTAAACTAGCAGGGCATTCTTAAATAAAGTATAAATTTCGTTGGTCTGCAACTGATTATTTGGCACTCGTAGACTTTCTGAAATATTTAGTGCCAATGCAGATAATGACATTTTTGACTTCTACGGGACCCTCAAGTGTCTATTTCTTTGGTCTCCGACTGATTCTTGGACGATCGCAGACTTTCAGGAATTTTTGGTGTTAATGCAGATAATGACATTTGTGAATTTATAGGACCATCCAGAGTCCATTTCGTTGGTCTGCGAATGTTTCTGGAACACTCGCAGACTTTCAGAAATTTTCGGTGCCAATGGAGATAATGACATTTTTACTTCAAAAGGACCCTCCTGAGTCTATTTCGTTGGTCTGCGACTGATTCTGAGTCACTCGCAGACTTTCAGGAATTTCAGGAAAATGATATTTCTGACTTATTTGGACCTTTCTGAATCCATTTTTTGGTCTGCGAGTGATTCTGAGGCACTCACAGACTTTCAGGAATTTTTGATGTCAAGGCAGATAATGACATTTTTTACTTCTTGGGACCATCCAGGGTCCATTTTTTTGGTCTGCGACTTAATCTTGGACAGTCACAGACTTTCAGGAATTGTTGGTGCCAATAGAGATAATTACAATGTATGACATTTTTGACCATCCAGAGTCTTTTTCGTTGGTCTGAGACTGATTATAGGGCACTTGCAGACTTTCAGGAATTTTTGGTGCTAATGCAGATAATGACATTTTAGGGTAAAAATGCTCTGCTTATGACTAAGGGGTCCTTAAAAGTAAAAAAGTCATGATTTGCAATGGCACTTAACATCCTGAAAGTCTGCGAGTCTCAAGGAATCAGTCGCAGACCCAAGAAATGTACTCTGGCGGTTCCCTAAAAGTCAGAAATGTCATTATCTCCATTGGCATCAAAATTCCTGAAAGTCTGCAAGTGTCCCAAAATCAGTCGCAGACCAGCGAAATGAACTCTGGGGGGTCGCTAGAAGTCAAAAATGTCATTATCTCCATTGGCACCAGAGATTCCTGAAAGTCTGCGAATGTCCCAGATTCAGTCGCAGACCATAAAAATGGACTCTGGCGGGTCCCTAGAAGTAAAAATTGCCATCATCTCTATTGGCACCAAACTTTCCTGAAAGTCTGCGAGTGTCCAACAATACGCTGCAGGCCAATGAAATGGACTCTTAAAGGTCCCTAGAAGTCAAAAATATGAATATTTCCATTGGCACCAACCATTCCTGAAAGTCTGCGAGTGTCCAAGAATCAATCGCAGACGACCAAAATGGACTCTTGAGGGTCCCTAGAAGTCTTAATTGTCAATATCAGCATTGGCACCAAAATTCCTGAAAGTCTGCGAGTGTCCTTCAAAAAGTCGCAGGACAATGAAATAGTCTCTTAAAGGTCCTTAGAAGTCAAAAATATCATTATTTCTATTTGCACCGAAAATTCCTGAAAGTCTGCGAGTGCCTCAGAATTGCCTAGAAGTCGAAAATGTCAATAAAACTTTGGCAACAATAAATCCTGGAACTCAGAATCAGTCTGCCAACTGAGCATTCCACCAGAGCATTTTTTAACTATATTTCGGAATGCCTTGCTAGATTGCCTAGCCAGCTTAGCATTCCACCAGAGCATTTTTACACCATATTTAGTAATGCCCTGCTAGATTGCCTAGCCAGCTGAGCATTCCACCAGAGCATTTTTTCACTATATTAAGGAATGCTCTGCTATAGTGCCTAGCCAGCTGAGCATTCCTGCAGAGCATTTTAACACTTTATTTAGTAATGCCCTGCTAGATTGCCTAGCCAGCTTAGCATTCCAGCAGAGCATTTTTACACTATATTTCGTAATGCTCTGCTAGATTGCCTAGCAGCTTAGCATTCCACCAGAGCATTTTTACACTATATTTAGGAATGCCCTGCTAGATTGCCTAGCCAGCTTAGCATGCCAGCAGAGCATTTTTACACTATATTTAGTAATGCCCTGCTAGATTGCCTAGCCAGCTTAGCATTCAAGCAGAGCATTTTTACACTATATTTAGTAATGCCCTGCTAGATTGCCTAGCCAGCTTAGCATTCCAGAAAAGCATTTGTTCAATATATTTAGTAATGCTCTGCTAGATTGCCTAGCCAGCTTAGCATTCCAGCAGAGCATTTTTACACTGTATTTAGTAATGTCCTGCTAGATTGCCTACCCAGCTTAGCATTCCAGCAGAGCATTTTTACACTATATTTAGTAATGCTCTGCTAGATTGCCTAGCCAGCTTAGCATTCCAGCAGAGCATTTTTACACTATATTTAGTAATGCCCTGCTAGATTGCCTAGCCAGCTTAGCATTCCAGAATAGCATTTGTACACTATATTTAGTAATGTCCTGCTAGATTGCCTAGCCAGCTTAGCATTCCAGAAAAGCATTTGTTCAATATATTTAGTAATGCTCTGCTAGATTGCCTAGCCAGCTTAGCATTCCAGCAGAGCATTTTTACACTGTATTTAGTAATGTCCTGCTAGATTGCCTACCCAGCTTAGCATTCCAGCAGAGCATTTTTACACTGTATTTAGTAATGTCCTGCTAGATTGCCTACCCAGCTTAGCATTCCAGCAGAGCATTTTTACACTATATTTAGTAATGCTCTGCTAGATTGCCTAGCCAGCTTAGCATTCCAGCAGAGCATTTTTTCACTATATTTAGGAATGCCCTGCTAGATTGCCTAGCCAGCTTAGCATTCCAGCAGAGCATTTTTACACTATATTTAGTAATGCCCTGCTAGATTGCCTAGCCAGCTTAGCATTCCAGAATAGCATTTGTACACTATATTTAGTAATGTCCTGCTAGATTGCCTAGCCAGCTTAGCATTCCAGCAGAGCATTTTTACACTATATTTAGTAATGCCCTGCTAGATTGCCTAGCCAGCTTAGCATTCCAGCAGAGCATTTTAACACTATATTTAGTAATGCACTGCTAGATTGCCTAGCCAGCTGAGCGTTCCAGCAGAGCATTTTTTCACTAAAGCTAGGAATGCTCTGCTAGATTGCCAAGACAGCTGAGTATTGCAGCAGAGCATTTTTACACTATATTTAGGAATGCCCTGCTAGATGCCCAAAACAGCTGAGCATTACAGCAGATCATTACCTTCCCTATATAAATTGAAATGCCTTTTTGCTTAGCTCACTGTTCACTGCTTACTTCTCACATACTTTTTTTATATATTCTTACACTTCACTCGCAACAGTCTTGCCACACACTACAGGGTTCTTGTAGATTATTTTGTTTACATTAGACCGGAAAAGTTTATGGTAAAACGATATGGTCTTTCCATTTCATTGTGCTTACGTGTTTTAATAAAACCAGATCTCAATTTTGAGGTCTGCACATATATAGTATCAACTGTGTACCTATTCACTCAATCATATGACCTTGGTGGTTATATTACTGCGCAACTCTATACCGTGCACTGTTATACCACAACGCACTCAAAATTGAGATTAATTTCCTTAATAATATTTCTAAGACCCCACTGTATGACAAAACATGTTTATTGATATTCTAGCATCGAATTTTTAATCCAAAGATCGCAAGTTTGGGCTTCTGCCAAGGCAAAATGTCTCCGTGACATCTTAGACATTGCGTCTTATCGTCATTTGTCTCGCTGCTGATTCAGTTACCTTGGAGATTAGTAGTCGATCACTTGCAGATAAATTGATTATTACTGGTTTGTTATCAAGGAAAGCCAGTTAGGCGGACTGGCAACCGAGATATGACCAAAATGAATAAAACAAATCGGCGCAAAAACAAACAAGAAAAACCAGTTTAAAATACCTGCAATTTTCATTTGGCTTAGGCATGTAGCAACGTTTTTAGAAGGGTCGGTAGCTGTGTATGTCACTATTGGATTTGTCCCGATCGT
The DNA here is from genome assembly GCF_026571515.1 of Ruditapes philippinarum. Classification (NCBI taxonomy): domain Eukaryota; kingdom Metazoa; phylum Mollusca; class Bivalvia; order Venerida; family Veneridae; genus Ruditapes; species Ruditapes philippinarum. The sequence continues at coordinate 98,179 of NW_026862314.1, read as the reverse complement.
ACCATACTTTGCCGTAACATATGCCGGCGCCGCAAACAAAGTAGCTGACCGGTCGTCGGTAGTGGTGAACAGCTCCGTATTCACCTGCGTGTTACCTTGGTTGGGTGTGATCACCGTAGGAGTATTGCAAAATAGCTGTGGTGGTGTCTTATCTATTTAGTAAGGAATAGAAACATGAATTTAAAGAATATTTTAAAAGAATGTTTCAAATAAATAATCATTTGGATACAATATGCTAATCTTATATCTAACATGTTTAAAACAACAGATACATGTACTTCAAAATTAGAAATTAAAAAGAAACATTCGCATAAAGTTATAACGCACTAAAGCTACATGTACCAGTATAACAATACAGTAATTGGTGTAATAAACTTGGTGTAATAAAGTATAATTGTATATAATCTAGAGACTTCATACCATTGATGATAATTCTAAACTGGCACCATTGTTGGTTCCCACTGAAATCTGTTGCTATATAAGTCAAAGTTGATGTTGAATCCATCACCATACCGGGCCGAAAATTCTCCGGAAATCTCTGTGTGTTTATATTTACAAAAACATATGTTTAGATTGCTTAACATAACAAGTTATGGAAAAAAATCCTTCATTTAAATATAAAACCTTTATGTTAATATCTACGGTATTTACTACAATTAAAATGTGTCATCTAACTAATCACCGTTTTGGTTAATTCAGTGATTATTGAAATGGAAACGGGTGTTGAATACTTGAACAAGGTTCCAAATTTCATATTTCAAAGAACAGCATTATAAACAAAATCTTTCAGAATAGTGATAATAAACATACCTTCTCATTTACATTAAACAAAAAGCATATATTCCCTCATAAAATTAGAATGTAGCTATAGCACATGTATCGTCACAAATAAAAAACGACTTATCAATTAAATCAAAAGGCATTTTACTGTTAGTGGTGGACTTTGAAGGAAAGCAATTTTTCAAAAACGTTAAGCGCTAAACAGATGTAATTGAACTTTGATGAATAAATTATACGACGAGACAGAATATTGCCCGATCATGCGTTTGTATCTTTAAAAGATAAATAATAAAATATTGAAGTACTAAGTTTATTCTCCTACGTTTTCATAATAATACAAACATAGCCACAAGTATAGCTGGGAGTCACCATAAGCTCTATACAGTGTTGTTGACGTAATACCGAACATAAATATAATATAATTATGTGATTTTATCTTCTTTTTTGAGTGGGTAACAAATTTATCATACCCCTAATGTTTTCACGGCTGTGTTGTCAGTGGCAGTTGGTTCAGCGTAATAAACGGACGTGTAGGCGTCAACGTAACTATCTTCCGGGCAGTCTATAAACTGTGGCGGCATCTTATCTGAATTTTAAATCAAAATAGTCAAAGTGATAATAGCAGGCATAATGCATTATGACTGTTTGATGGTTATAGTTCAACTCCCTACGTTTTTGCGAAATTTAGTGATAGATTGAATAAAATTCCTTCTACGGTCATATTCTGAAAGGAATTACGTCAGTTCCTCATAAATGAATAAATATAAATAGATTTTAAATTACAATATTGTGTCTTATGTTCGTGGTGCTATTTATCTTGGATTGCTTAACGTTTTTTGCGTCATACAATAGTGCACGGTCCGCTTATGAAATTCTCACTGAAATTAGTGCCTTACATAGTGTTCCTATAAAATAAGCTAATTTCTTGCATTTTAAAATTAATACGTTTAATACATTGCACACTTTTATGGAGTTTTATGAAAATTTATTACGGTTTGCATGAAAATCGAACATGTACAGCATGAATAAAGTCTTAAACTAACACAATGTATGAAATATAAAGAAATTGTTCAAAAAATTACCTAGGCAGGTCGGTAATGGATTATCCCATGCAGTCAAAGTATCTCCGACTTTAATGCACGTTGCTGTAGCATTGGGCAAAGGTTCATAGCCCGGAGTGTTGCACGAGAAAGTTGCAACAGTTCCTATAGCAACGCTATATACTCTTTCATCACCATGTGACCATGATGACAGTGTTGTATAACCGTTGACAGGGTAACCAGGGTCGGGGCACTGGCCTCCTGCAATGTTCAAGATATAATTCAATCATTCACAATTTACATCATATAATCAAAGAACTGGGTTTCGAAAATGATGGGGAAGACCGTGGTCCAACCAATACGTATTAATAATATCTTAAGCCCTTGGTTATCTTTTTGGTTGAATATGACTTCATGTCAAGCTTTACGATTTAAATACTGCCGCAACTCAATAAAATATAACTAAAGCAAACAAAACAGAAATATCTTTTCATTTCAAAGCATACAAATATTGCCTTTATCATAAAGTTCTATTTAACAGAACAAATCAGCACAACTTGAAATTGCGGCACTAGTTTTCAATTTAGTTTTCAAAAAGCATTATCACCGGTTATTCAAGTATACAAATTACCAAATGGTAAGTTGAAAACTTAATATGCATTTTACAGCATCTAAAAATCATGAAATATTGCAACTTACCTGGTGTCTTAAAGGATATACATGTATATATATAATATTTAAAAGCCAAAACGTAAATAACCTAGTTACCTTCGCAACGAAGAGTGCCAAAGTCCCACACACCATTTTCATTACACCTGACAAGACTGTCACTGAATATTCCTAGAGGACTGCTCCCTCTCCTCACATACTGACCTTCACATTCAAACACTATAGTACTGTTATATAGTGTACTTGGTGTAATAAATGGTTTCACCCCAGTGTAAACAGGTGCTTCTCCACAATCTGTCTCTGAAATAACAAACAAATAAACAAATAAATAAATGAGCCGCGTCACGACAAAACCAACGTAATGCGTTTGTAACCAGCATGGATCCAGACCATTCTGCGCATCCGCGCAGTCTGATCAGGATCCACGCTGTTCGCTTACAAACCCTTTAACAAGTAGAGAAACTGATAGCGAACAGCATGGATCCTGATCAGACTGCGCGGATGCGCAGAATGGTCTGGATCCATGCTGGTTGCAAACTATTACGTTTGTTTTGTCATGGCGCGGCTCAAAATAAATAAACAAAGTAATATCAATAAATGTCATTAATGTTGACTATACAGGTAAGCTAGGAACATGTTCTTTTAAAATTCTAAATTTTAAAGTTTAGGTTACTGGTTAATGCGTAACTATGTGTATACTATGAAAGTAATGCAAAGTAAAAAAAACTTTTGAAAAATAAAGATAAAGAATTTTCAGGCATAATGGACCTTTACGAATCGGAGGCAACATTGAGTGATATCCAGACAAATATTTTTGTATTGCACAAGAATTAAATGACTGCAAGGATGATGAATGCTTGTAAACAAAATTGTTCATAAAATTCATAAAATAAAATTTAACCAGTCCAGTGGAATTGAATGTTTTGAACATGGGGCAATAAATACCAGGACAAGCAAGGAGGTCTCCATATGTTTTGTATGTACGGGTGTCTTTGTCGTAGCCACATAAACGCTGCAGGACCAGTTGTCGCCCGTTACGTCGCGTGCATGTTAACGTGTATTTCTCCTCGTACCGTATACGTCCAGCAGGTGTGACCGGTGACCCATAGATCTCATCACAATATGCAACTTCTGAAAACAATATCAGAAAATATCAACTTAAAAACAATATCCAGCCAGAGTGTAAATATATGGGGGTTTTCAGCAAACTTCTGCGCCTATAAAGATTAAATGAGCGTTCATAAGATAATGGACAATATGAATGGACAATATGAATAACAGTACTGTTGTTATACGTGACGGAAAATGACGGACATTGTCGAATTCGTCCGTCGAACTGTTACCTCTGTAATATAAAAAAATTCATGATATTCCATTGAATAATTTCGCCTTTAAAATGATTCATGATAGATAATATACATGTAGTTTGAAATTATATAAATCAATAGATAACAAATAATTTGTTTTCTTTTTTCAAGTTTAGATTAAGAAAGAGTAACTAAATAAGGCATAAAATATTTGACAACTAGTTTGAGAAACAAATATGAGTTATACTTTACCGTCACACACAGGGCGCTGACTCCACTGGCCATCAATTCCACAGGTTATAGTCATATTAGGACTACTTGTCCCACTAGCAAACACACCAATGTTACATAGAACTTCTACTTTATCACCGTAATAGAACGATGTTGCCGATGTCAACGCTTTCCCGCCAGCAATATTTAATATATTATCTGACTCACATTTCTTTACTGCAAAAGAGATACATATAGGAATCAAATCGGCTCTATAAAATGTGAGCGATAACTGACGATTGCGAGTTAATGGACATGTAATATATAAGCTTGCAGTTAAATTCTAAAAGCCTGTTAACGTACGGAGAGAAATGTACTGGGCATTCTGTTTATACAGAATTTATTTTAGTTCTAATGCATTTCTGGATCCAATCAGTACTGAGCAATGAGTGTAAAGTTTCTTGCTCAAGGAAACAACAGCTTGCTCCCAACAGGTTTTGAACCCACGAGGACAGCGATCCTTAGATTACTAGTCCGACGCTTTAACTACCCAGCCTTACCACCACATAGATTTGTTCGCTCACTATAAGTTGTTTTATGTTCACACAATTTGTAGCGGTGGACTCGAAAGAAATTTTATCAAAAGGCTTACAACGTGAACACCACCGTAAAGCACAATAATGGTTGGATCTACAGTGAAACAATTTTTTTTGAAAGTCGTATTTCTGTATAAAACATACTTTCGTTAATTTTCTTCTAATGATAAGTAAATGTGAAGATTTTATTTATGTCATCAAATAACTTACACACACAGGAGTGACCTATATGAAATATATGCCATGGTTTGGTGCCATCTTCGCCATTCCCAAGTGTAAAGCCATTAAAGCCGGCAGATGTGTATAAGTCATACCCTTCATCGCAACTACACTGATACGAGCCAGCCGTGTTTGTACAAACATGGTCGCAAATATTCAACTCCGCTGTGCACTCGTCCACATCTGTAACAAAGGGAGAGAACTGAGTTGTAATGATGCACGGAAATCACGCTGGCACAAAGTAAATCAGATACACGTCTTCTTCAAAATCTTGGGCGGTTTTTTAGAAGTGTAATGTAAATTCTAATGCCAAGCAAGTTAAATAAGTTAATTATGATTATTTTCTGAATTATGATTGTTTCTTACCCACATTAATTCAGCATTTTTTTAAGAAACCAAGGAAGTATTTTAAATAACGTTTTACTTTGTTGCCTGCTAGCATGTACAACCAGGGTGGATGGGTTCTTCCATGAAGAACCAGGTTTATTCGCGAAAGTATCAAATCGCACTTGATTTCAACATTTACAATTAAAATTGGTTTCTGAAATCAGCTATTTTAAATAATGAAATATAATATAGTAATGATATTTATTCAATTAAAGGCATCATATATCATACAAAGTATTGGGATTTTTTTTCTCAGAGCTCACGAATGATATAATATCCGGTTTTGAAACCCTACTTTAACAGTATATTTTATATAATATATGTATCTATTACTTTACCTTCACATGCCGTTAAGCTGTCCCTAGTTGGAACATACCCGGCTAGGCATGCGCAGACGTACGAACCGTCTGTATCCTGGCACTCGGCGTTAACACAGTCGTCCAATCCAAGATTACATTCGTCTATGTCTGTGAAATTCATAAATAAAAGATTTATTAAACGTATCTATCGTTTTTACACTCCTTAATGTTTAACCAAAATATATATTAATTTATGTTTATATATGAGCCGCGTCACGACAAAATCAACGTAATGCGTTTGCGACCAGCATCGATCCAGACCAGCCTGCGCATTCGCGCAATCTGATCAGGATCCATGCTGTTCGCTTACAAACCATATAACAAGTAGAGAAACTGGTAGCGAACAGCATGGATCCTGATCAGACAGCGCGGATGCGCAGGCTTGTCTGGATCCATGCTGGTCGCGAACGCATTGCATTGGTTTTGTCATGGCGCGGCTCACATAGAGGGGGAATATATAAATTTTGAATATATAATTAAAACTGTTCGTAGAATATGGACAACTTTTTTCTTTTTTCTTTTATTTAATTTAGAAAAGTTCAACTAAGGTAATAAGTCTTAAAACAACAAAAAAATGAAATTCTTACCAATATTAAGTGGAGGCCTTAAAATGGAAAATTTTGCAGAAGATCAAAAAATAAGATTGAAAATCGATTTTGTGCGATTACTAGCAAACAAGACTTTCATTTTTGGGTCATTTTAAACAATAAAAATTATTAACCTGGAAAATGTGGTGAGCAAATTATAATTATCTTGAAGAGTTATTTGTCCAGACTTTCATCAAACGGTGCATAAATCTCAGAAAAAAATATTTGAAATCCTTTTTTTTTTTTTTTTTTTAAACATGAGTGAGTCCCTTTAATATTTGAAATTATACACATTTAACCTTGAGTATGCATGTTATTATGATTATTATCTTGAATATTTAACTGCTTCTTAATCTGATATTCTCTTTTTGTTAATAATATTTGTACATTTAAACTATCGGCAATATTTGTCATTATACTCTGTAAATGGCCAAATGAAATGTTTATTTTCCGATTTGCAAATAAAATGAAATTAAATGAAATTATCATACATATAATTATCAAATGTATAGCTAGACCTCCTGAATTTTGTATATACATTTATTTCGAAAAGACACTATTTTAAAACAAAAGATTAATTTGAATATGACAGAAATCACAATAATATATAATATCAATAGGTCTTAAAAACTAAGTGTCTTTATAACTCCTACGTGCTAGATTAAAGGCATAATAAGGAGTTATCCTAATAAAATACTACGTATGAGGTATCATTTTATATGGAACACCATGAATTGGCACCAGGACGCTTCTGTACATGTTTAATCACACTAAATATGGCCTTCGAAAAATGTGATATTTTAGAAAGGAAACTTACTCTCACATTGAAGCTGTTCGTCGACACCACATCTAAATGATCCCTCGGTTTCGAGTCCACCACTCAATGAGTATCCTGGGTTACATTTCACTTTGATGACACTGTTCATAACAAAACTCTGTGACATGTTCACGTTCGCATTCCAGAATGTTGTCAAGGCACATGGCATGGCTACAATACCAATGAAAAGTAAGATATTTATAGTACTGGCTGATTAGTTCAATATTTTTGTTGTAAAGAAAGCTTTCAACCTATATACAAAACTTTTGGAACTAACCAGTGCAGAGGACACATGGAGAAATATGGTTGTAACCCAGCAGGGCTCGAAACAAAGATCCAAGAGTCAGGTGACAAAAGCACTAGGCCATTACTTGCCTTAATTAGCCAAAAAGTGTACATTTGGTACAAGTTTTTTTGTAAAAAACATTTTAATTTTTCTAAATGTTTAATTTTTTCTGATATGAACTGTTTTTACAAATTTAATTAATGAACTTAAGTTCCCAAAGACTTTCAAACTGGATGTGTTTGCATTCCGATTTTATATTTTAGAGATTTGTAAAATACTGTTTAATAGAAAGTTTCGTTACAAAATTTGATCAATCAGAACGGAAAAAAAACTTGATAATTAAATAAATGCGATCAAGTTAACAATTTAAAATATTGTTTACAGCTATTTTTAGCAACATCTTTGTGCATGATACCAAAATAATCAACAAAAAATAAGCAAATAGCTGAAGAAACAAAAGGAACAAACATGTTAAGGATAATACTCAGATAATACTCAATGTAAAAAAAACTTGTCATCAAACTTTTACAGCGGTTTTCTCCAATTGACAACCACTTTTCGTTTTTTAAAAGATCGGTTCATCTGTATGAAATTATAATCCGCCGTTTGTCAAAATTAAATTAGTCCTTTAAGACAATTTGAATTACAAAAGTCACTTAAAGAGTATGAGGGATACTTACACTGACATTGAGGAAGTTCGCTCTGCCATTGTCCCTGATTGCAAGTTATTGTCTCAGGACCAATCAGATCAAAGTATTGGTCACACGTAACTTTCACAACTGACGCATGCTGGATTCCATCTCCTTTCATATTTGTAAACGTTGCATTGGCAACGATCGTTCCGACAGCGGAACATTCCGTCGCTGCAAAGGGATGTAAAAAAAGTTATATTTTAAAATAATGTTAAAATCTGAAATAGCATTTTAAGTAAAATTAATTGAAGTTGAATTATTGAATTATATCGATCAAAATATAAAAGTTTAAAACAAATACTTAATATATTACATGTAGGAAACAAAGGTGAATTTTGGGCAGTTTTTGCAAATCTGATAGTTCTTTATTTTTACATTTTGCGTTTTTTTGTGTGTCATTAAGATGATGCAGTTTCTGTGGCTAGATATATACTTCTTTATTAACGGGAAAATGATTATGGTTTCCAGGGCCATATAGCCAGATAAGTAAACGTTTTAAGTAAACTTTTTATTAATTTCTTTTATATAAAACAAATATAATTCTCATTTGTTTCTAAGATAGATTTTATATGCAATTAACATATTAACGTATTCTATATATCATGAAACTTTGCCATGCATCATGTATCCAGAAATTTTATCAAATATAAAAGACAAAGAAAAATGATACAAGTGGAACAAACAATCAACACAGGATAAGTTTCAAAGTTCATTTAATGATGATAACCGAAGTTTCGACTCTAACAATCTTCATCAGAGTTGTAAAAGACATCAAAAACAGACCTGTACACTGCGGCAGAACACCCCACGAACTGTTACTGAGACACGTCACTAGCTTGTTTCCCTCCATTGTAAAACCTTCGTTACAATCATACTGTATGACGTCACCACCTTGCACACCGGAGGCGGTGACAAAGTAACCATTTGGTATGTCTTTTGCAAGTCCGCAGTATTGCCCTAGATAACAAAAACACGAGTCGGTTAAAAAAAGCTTTTATTGTTTTTTATTCAAAACAATATGTTTTACGACATTAATTGATCACAAATCAAATTTTCAAAAAGTATTTGAAAATAATATTCAGAATGTAAAACATTTTGAACTTTAATCTCTCGAAAAAGAATATTACATTATAAAATACATTGTACATATCATTAACATATTTGTTTTTCACTATATTTATACAATATTTACACTTATGTTTTATAAATTATTCTGTTTAGATTTATGCCACTATACTGCGCTAGCATGGACTTACATAGACACAATTTTAATTGATGGAGATAAGCATTGTGTAACTATGAATATTTCAATAACACTTATTGCACTTTATTTATTTAAATTAAACGCTTAAGTAAGTTCTGAAAAAGAAATAATATAATTAAAATCATCTTCGTTTATTATATATATACACTTCAAAGCTACAAGTGTTTTCTCTATTTTTACTGACTTACTGTTAGATACGGGTTCCCAATGAAATGCAAACTGAAAAGTGCATCAATAAATTTCAAGCTTGTTTTTTTATAAGTATGTATAGACTGGAACGCAGTCTAAGACAATTGAGTACATAGGAATTATCAACTTACGTTCGCAGAAGGGAAGATTATGCAAGTTCCAGGTCCCATCACCCTGGCATGTTAAAGTAACAGATGGTTCTCCTTTAAATCCTCCGCCAAACAAATATCCCTCCGCACACGTCACAACTACTGTATCTGGAGCGTGAAAACTATCAGACACCGGATCCAGCACGAACGACACTGTATCCAACTTTGGACACCCTGGATTGATTACACAATATTACATTATAAACATGAAAAATCAAATAAAGTTGGTATAATTCTTCAATGATTCACTAGTCAAAATGTTTTATATCAAAAGTTCTTTGTTAATGATTTTGCTTCATGTGTTTTACTGAAATTATCAATATCGTTATTATCATATTGTGACCAGACCGTCCTGACTGTGTTTTCAATGTATTTAGTAAGAGTTTTAGTCATTGCCATGCACTTTGTAAGAGTAACAATATAATCATTTAATGCATGATTTTAATGGCGAAAAAAACTGGAAATACACAATCATTTATCACTTACAATAATTGCATTTTTAAAGCATATTCAACTTTTGCCACTGTTAATAAGAATACATCAAAAGTTACAAGCAAATAAAAAACATCGAATGGACACGTTTACCTGCAGAAAATGTGGCCTGAAATCCGCGAAAATTATTGGTTCCACTTGTCTCGAATGTTATGAAGAATCCGTTGGTTGACGTCAGAGTGTCCGGTAGTTGGGTACCAGAATATCCTGCTCCTTGGTGTACAGCCTCACCTTGGCCATTCAATCCTTTAAAAATCTAAAATTAAATCAATACACTCTTAGCTTCATTTTCTTGTCGATAGCAATTCAATTTTGTAAGGATATAAGCAATAAACCAAGCATGGTTTAATAAAATAGTGCATACTTTAATTAAAATATATCTTTAAGCCAATACGTTACACCTACGTATTTACGTTATTGTAGGTGAGTTGGTCACCTTCAGCTACCAAGTCTTGTAGATGCTAGACAGTTATATGGTTACTTATGAAAGACATTGGCTTTCAGCTTGCCCAAAATAAGTGAAAGCAACAGCCATAATTAATGTTTACCGTGGCATCGTTGAATGACAATTGCAAAAACTTTTATGCCATCTAAGAAAATACATAAAAACGCAAGTGAGCAACAGTAATGAGCAAGTTAGCAAAAGTAATGATACCGATCTAAGTAAAATTATTTATGACAGTAAGTAAAACATTTATTACCTTTACCAAGTCCTTGTCTAGCTCAGTTTGAAAGTCAGTAAAGAACAGTCTAACACTTTTGTCTGACGGTGGATTGATTAACCAGGAACAAATCATTATATCAGGATATGGGTTTACATTAAAACCAGGTGATCTGATCTGCCCAGAATCTGCACTGATCGACACATCACAACCTGAAAAATTGATCATCTTTGATACTTAACATTCTTCCATTTTATAGAACATATTATAAGTAAATTGTGATGTTAAATCTAAGATAATTTGACTCTGATAAACGTCATCATCACAAAAAGTGCTTTATTAAATGTTTAACAATTTATCAAACAAGTGCTTTATTAAATGTTAAACAATATATCTTATTTAAGTAAGCCTATATAAATAAGTGATAGTATCATATGATCTAAATATAGCTGCAATCTCATTGGTCCAAACAGTAGTCAACATAACTTTTTATTAAATCATATTCACTGGGTGTAGTATCATATTCACTGGCTGAATTGGATTTTCCGAATCTAAAGTTAGATTGAGACTCATATTCAATGATCATACACCGTAGACTGTTAATTACGCGTGTTAATTAAGAAATAACTGTTACTTTTTGTTTTTTATGACCTATTTCTCGATTAAAATATCATTATTTTACTATTATACTTAAAGGCGACACCGCAATGATGAGTATAAACTTGAATTATTTTTGTAGGCGCAGCGTTCGCATATAAAATATAGTCGTTGCACGGCTAACACATGCGTCTTGTCTTTCTTCCTGCGCTTCAACGAGGCAAAATTGTTACATGTATATAAGGTTGTACTTTTTGTGATTTTATTATGTCTTAGACTATTCATATAATAAAACAATTATTGACTAGTGAGCCATTGAATATGATGTGATATTCACTGACAGAAAGTCATATTGACCGAGGCGATGTCATCTGCCAGTGAATATCACACCATATTCAATGGATCACTAGTCAATAATTGTATAATATTTCATACTAAAGCTGCCTTTATGTTTCTAACCAAACTGTTAGGAACTGTACATATTTTACATTTTCTATTTTAATAGTTTTATATGTCAACAAAACAACCAAACATTGTTTTTATAAATTGATATGAAGCTGACATCAATATCTGAAAAAGATATATATGTTACAGTTTAAATAAAATGTATTATTTTTATTATTCAATATTGTTCACCTTCAAAATATTTCATGAGAACACCCTTGCAGTTCCAGTGCTGTAACAATGTCATATGCACATACATGTAGTTCCCCGTTGAAGTGACATATGACGGCTCCGATTCTTTTTCAACTAGCATCAGTAAAGGATTTTCTGGTCCCTGACCGTCGTATATAGCAATATTATCGGTACAACAAAGATCGACCGTTAAAATCTGCATAAGAAAAACTCTTAATTAAACAACAAAATGAATAATAGTTGGCTATATTACATGTATTGAACAAAGCATTTACATATCATATGAAAACAACAATTTTTTTTTAAATTCTTTTATGGTTATTCTTCTTTGTAAAAAAAATAAACATTCGGAAATTTATCAAATGTTCTATCATAAATCACAAATTATTATATGGAAAGATTTGTTTTGATTATTACTGTCAAATAATGTATATTTAAATGAATTTGAGTAAACGATTGATATAAGGTCAAAGGTTAAATTTCAGATTTACCTGCAAAGTTATTAACTTATTGCCAGAAACTGTGATTAGAAAGGTATGTTCATAATTTCCGACGTATCTGTAAGGGTACATGGGAGTAAAGATGTCGCCCGGTGTTGAGGTGGCCACCAAACTAGAGTTTGACATTGGTATGTTTCCTATTGCTGTAAAGAGATAAAAGTATATTGCTTAATGTATTAAAGCACAATAAACATATTTATTTAAACTGACGAGTCCATGAAATATTTATATTATGTCAGAATCTGCATCCTTTATAATTTCATATTGCTCTATTTATTAGTGATTGAGTGTGTATTTTGATGCTTGCATTGCCTATTGTTTATCATAAAAAGTGATGAATAATTAAATGCTGAAATAAGAAATGTCTCTTGCAAGATGAAAGTAAATAAAGGCTAAATGTGTTAATTTCCTCTTATTCGGAAATTTACATAAAGTTAATATATTATTAGATTTGCATATTTCAACTTGTTATCTTACATGTTACTCTTGACGTCAAAGGACACGTCTTTATATAAACATTGCAACATGTGCTCTCCATTAAAATCGGTGCTTCCGTGATCATGAAACATTTTGGATTCGTCACTTCCGTGATGTCATACCGGAAACCCCAACATTGGCTGCTTTTATCACATTCACTGATGCAGTCATTTACATCTTGTCTAGGTGTAAGTCGTTTATCGTATCCGCTAGTAGTTGATAATACATCAAACCCCGTCTGTTGCAGGATTTCGCATGAAAAATCTAAAAACAGCGTTACAGATAAAAGTATCATTCACTATATTAATTATTTATGTTTCAGCTATATTTAGCTACAAAACAAGTTATATATTACTGTGGAAGACATACTTTCACAATGATATCCAGGGTATTACATTTTGAACGAACATATATTTTTGTGCGATAAAACTGGGTAACCGGATTTCTCCCCTTCGATGTTATCTACTCGTTAACCTGTAAAAACCAGCATCAATCAAACAATTAATTAAAGTAATATAGGTAATAGAAACAGCATCGAAACACGAGGCTATCTGATTTGTACGAAGGGGCGTAGCCCCCCAGTATTAATCAGATTGCCGATCGTTTAGATGTTCTTTCTCTTTTGTATCATAGCCAAACATAAAATCACGCTCCCTGTTGTCACAATATGAAATCCCAGAAAAAAGAAACGAATGAACGAGCATCTGAAAATGACATTTCTATCGCTTTCCCTTTCTCTGCCGTCACAATAAGTAAACCCCAGCAAATATTAGCCAATAAATAGGCATGCTCTGGAGTGTGGGTAACTTATACCTGTTCTCCAGTTAACGCACTATGCATGTATATGTATACGATTTAACTCTGACACATTTTCAACAGAAAGGACCCCAAACTATGATACAATTGATAAAATACCGTGTAATATTTCCGATATATTTTTCGAATGTTCATTGCGAAGTATATTATAAAATTCCTTATTCGGTCATGTAAAAATTGAACTTTAAGTCACTAGTGTGTGGTTTGACCAATATGTGCATTCATCATTTCACTTTGTATAATTTAGTAATGCGAATGAATACCGTATAATATATCATAATCAGTACCTCGTAATTAGATAACATGTTTGTCTTGTTTGTAACTAGACTTTTAGCTATGAGACTTAGAGAGCTACAAGATTATTACAAGACGTTATTATATAGTAACTTTCAATATGTACGCTACATAACATTTTGTCCTCATGGGCCTTTGTCCTTCAGGATGCTGCTGAAAGAAACTCTAAAACTCTTTGTTTGCTTTGTATTGCACTGTATATTGTATTTATGATTCTTGCCTGTTTTCCATGAAAATCTGAATCCTTGTTTTTGTATGGAGCTGTCGGTGAGAAATCTCAATAGTAGATGATGTGTACTGCTAATATAGCTTCCATATTGACCTGGATTCTGACCGGAAATCCGTGCTATCAACTGACTACTGAGGATTGTGGGTCCGCCATCCCAAATTTCAAGGACATCCAGGTTTTCTTCAATGTCGAATATATCGAACTGTAAATGAATTGTTTTTACAAGTAATAGCGTACTTAAATATGTAACTAAAAATGTGTCTACAGGACAAGGGTGCCCACCAACACCCACTGTTTTGTCAATCTTATGACTCTAGGTCAAATATTTTTGGGCTACATGTGGCACAGGCTGAAAACTGAAAATCTTTTACAAAGTCAAGGGCAAAAACTTTGCAAATATTGAATCAATCCACAAGGAACCCCCAAGGTGCATAAGTACACATGCTCAGCTGACCAAATTCTTGTAAATTTTCAGGCCTACAGGTCAAATACTTTTTAAGCTATGCTTTATGCATAGTTAAAATTGCAAATTTATATTAATTAAGTAAAGGACAATTACTCTAATAAAACTAAAAAGTCCCAGGCACACAGCTTCCCAGTGATGTTGATCATTTTTCCTGTTAAGTTGGTTGATTCTAACTCAATAATCCAAGGAACACAAAACGCAATATAATAGAACGGATTTTACTAAATCAATGGTAATTACTCTTCAAATACTGAATAATAATAAAGGAGTGACCATTGTAGACCATTCCACTTTAAAGATAATGCAGGTGATGCTGCACCATACAGCGGTGCACGATCCCGAAAGTCTTTACAATGATTATGATGATTTCATTCTTGATGTTCTCGAGTTAATTCGATTCTTAATTACTTTTGTTTCAAGAAGTAAATGTCGTCAAATTCATGAAACATAAGATAAGTACCATATCCTTGGACGCTCGACGCTTATTAAGGTAATTACAAGCTAGAAATAACTTATGTAATCAATGATGTCTTAAACATACATAATACAATGTAGCTGCCGGTTTCTTTTTTTCCATGCCACTTTTTGGTAAATTCAACCCATATTTTTACGCGGTTTAAAAATATCAAAACTATCTAAAATAATTTCATTATTTAATAGGTTTAAAAGTTAATATGTTTCGTTTTTCTATCTTTCCTATTTTTTATATGTGTTTGCCATGGCAAATTGTACATGCTATGGCAAATTGGCATATTCCAATGGCAAAATGGCTTGCCGTGGCAGCCATAGCTGTGTCGAGTAAACATTCCCAAATAAAAGATAAATATACTTACATGAATCTGTACTCTTTTTCCTACTTCAACTTCAATTGTAAACAAACAGTCTCGATTTGATCTGTAATATGTAGTCGTGGAAACTTCGAAACTACCACTGTCTCCTAACAGCTTCTCTGAGCAATATAATGCTGAAAGACGGATCACATGGAAATGATTAAGGTACTATGGTGCAAAAGTAACAGCATATTTGTAAATAATTAACAATACAATAGCAGAATATAATATTTTCTAATTTCGTGATAGTCTGAACAGTACACCAATGCAGATCGTCTGAAATAATGCTATTTAAAGCTAGATTGTTATTTTAATCTGTGAGTAAAGAATAAACACATTTGATTTTGAATCAGGGACGTATCTCTAGGAAGATTAATATGTAATTTTCCTGTAAAACAAAAAGCGACATAAAAATGGACGTTTTATCAGATTTATTAAACGTTATCCTTTTTAAACATTTGCTCATTATAATGCAAAACTAATTATATAATAACTAAATTATTATTATATAAAAGCTGTTATTTGCATGAACTAAATACTAAGAATTCGTTAGTTGTGTACGAAACTGAGAATTATGTTTTTATTTTGTCATTTTTTTTCAGGGGAGTGGGGGACTTAAAAACCCAACTTACGACAATGTTGTTCGTCCGAGTTATCCCCGCAATCATTGGCAGAATTACATATAGTTGATTCACCAACACAGCGACCATTACTGCAGGCGAATGTATCTGAATTTGAAATATGCAGATATTCTGTATATCCACCATTCACATATATTATATTTTTTCACACATATCTATTTTATATTTTTCAATATGATTAACCTTATGTCTTGTCTGTTAATTTTGAATAATCATAGAGTCATATCTAGAAGAACTTGCATCAAACTCAATCACACTCAATCAAACCGAGTCTGCAATTATCTTGTAATTTTGTTGTGATCAATGCTTCCGATTGATCACTTTGTTTCCAGATTTTTGTATACTTGTGCCGATTTTGAAGTTCAGTTGAAATTGTATGATATATGATATGATATGATATGATATGATATGATTATATGAAATATGGTAAAATTGTGAAAATCACACAGGCATTCAAGCACAGTAGTAACCGATCAATAAGGTCATACAATTCTATAGTTCTACTAGGAAAAATATATTGCTGTTTTGTAACACTATTTTTCAGAAAGTGAACTGAAAAATTTTCGATCTCAGCTTGCACATTGTGCGTTTTGTAAATTCTTCTTTGCTGACATCATTGTGAAAATTACATTACTTTCAGTGAAGAAGGAATATATGTATGTAAGGCGTTATATATAATGGTAAATGTGAAAACATGGGATCTGATTTGATAAGGCACAATGTCATGTAGTAGTGCATAGCATTTTATGATGGAAATATAAACCCACAAGGCACATATATAAATCAACGATAAATAAAAATTTATCTCAAATCATACTAACCGCTTGGGCAAGGTAATCTTTCACAAACAAACGGTTTCACATGATTACATGACGTCATGTACCATCGTTTCTGAGCGTCGTCTGCATTCCATGGGTTTCCAACGAAAGTACATTTACCGGAAGTGACGTCAGGTTGAAAAGGTGCCCATACCCCTACTTCAACCCCAGTAAGTCGTCCATCGCTCCATGTTGCCTCATAATCTGGCGAGGTGTCAGAACTGATTCTGTTGTATCCTGTATGATATATACAAGAATGAAAGAAAATAAGACTATTTCTGTGTACAATGATATAGGTCATACAACTGTTGTTGTTTGTTTTTGTTGTTGTTGCTGTAGCTGTTGTTGTTGTTTTTTGTTTGTTTGTTTTTTCCGAAGAAATAACGCATGCATTATCATGTGCCGATACCTACCTTTCGTTCGTTTCTAAATAGTTCATCTATAACTATATAACTAAAACATTTTATTTCTAGTTTCAATGATTAAGTCAGGAAGGCTATAATGCTGTAAAATGATTAAGAACACGCGAAAAACTTATCATATGGAAAGAAATAGCACTGAATATAAAATAGTTTAAATTTAAAATGATATTTTGACTTCCATACAAAATTCAGAGACATAATAGCCTTGCGTATTACCACAATAGAAAAGAAGCAAAAGATGGCTCAGCAATATGGTCAATGAAGAAATGTTTGAAAATTGTAATAGGACACCATAATCATAAGGCTTTTAAAGATAAAATAAGATGCATTTTAAGGCTAATTTGGCCTTTTAATTAAAACAAAGAGGATTGCTACATAGCCTTTGTGGAGTTTGTTTCATGTCTTGAAGGAGACGCGCTTAAAACACTACATGTATCCGATTATTAGAAATCTATTGTATAATTTTTCTCAACTTTTGTTCTGCATCTTACCTATCCAGAATTCGTCTATATTTTTCACATGGGCCTGGTCATATAATGTGTTGGTCAGTTCAATACCACTCGGCTCTGCTAGAACGGCACCGTATCTGTTATGAGAAAAAAAGTGTAACGGACATGTGGCTTGAAAACAGAGTTCATTCATGTCCACGCTTATTAATTTGAATCAGATATTAATAGCACAACTGAAAGTGTAACTCTCCCTCTTAATCAATCATGAAAATGTTTATATTGTACTTTCTATCAAACAAAGGTACACATCTACCTATACTATAATATAAAATGCTGAATATTTAAACGTGCATAGCACGTGGCGTTACATGGACGCCAACGTGTATATTTTTTAAAGTAATGGTAAACGTTTATATAACGTACTGTATTCTCTTAAGAATCTGTATATCACTTACTTATTGCAAAACTCGCGTGCACGATTCCACGTGCGTTTTACTGGTACTACAAGATAACATTTCCCGTACAAATAATCCCAACCTGCAAAAAATAAAGTAGAATGTATGTTGGTTCATCCAGACGTTTGACATTGTTATAATGCAAACAATGAATTAACTACACAAATGATAATAAATGTCATATCTGTGTGTTTATATGATATCACACTATTGTCTTAACGCTTCTCTTGGTGCCGGTGTTGTTGTTTTCTTCCTTTCTTTCTTTAATAATATAACAATCATATATCAAACATTACGTATTGAGGTGATACATTCTGAAAAATAGAAACCAATCAACAAAATGTTATATCTTAAAACTTGCACCAAGTGCCCAGTTAGTGTGATTTACGTGTTTCAAAATGTAATTGGAAACATATCACTCACTTTGGCGAGATCATCAACGGGACCATAAGTACCAATATTAATAATGAAATATTACCTTGTCTCTAAAATAATGCAAACACTATAAAAGCCATGATAGACACATTGA
The DNA here is from genome assembly GCF_026571515.1 of Ruditapes philippinarum. Taxonomy (NCBI): domain Eukaryota; kingdom Metazoa; phylum Mollusca; class Bivalvia; order Venerida; family Veneridae; genus Ruditapes; species Ruditapes philippinarum. The sequence continues at coordinate 79,315 of NW_026862314.1, read as the reverse complement.
GGGTAAAGTGATACTTGTTGAGGGGTAAGTGATATGATTCAGCGGATTTAACCAGACAACCATCGACTACATAAGAATATTTTTGTCTGGAAATCTTTTGGTTGAATTCTCAAAATTCTATAGACTTTAATGCAGTAATAAAACGAGCAGCTTCTTACCTTCAGAACATTGTAGATTTAAATTTTGGGCATTCTGAAAAGGAAATAGTGAATAAATTTAACAAACCTACATATATCTTATATCAGAAATGCTACCGGTTAATAATGTAGGTTTAAATAATGATGTTCCGAATATAGGTGTAGAATATTTAAACAAAGATTTACATTAATATGATCACACACTTGTGATAGATTCAATGGCACATTTTATCACCAGATAAGATGAAAAGATGGGACAAGGAAGAATACATTTATACATTTCATATGTCATCAGCTGTATAGCGAATTAAGGTTGAACATTTGATCAAATGTCATCTAAGGTCTTTGCATAGGTACAAAAAGATTAAATAATAAATAGAATTAAGTAAAGAATGTTAAATAACTACAAATCCTGTGCAATGTAATTAAAAAGCGCATTTAAGACCTTAATGGATATTCTATAGCATACTCCTAATATGGGGGATTACGCCGTGGAACATGATATTGTAGAGTTATGTCTAAATGTTTAACCCACTTATCTTTACGGTAACAAAATAATTACATTTTACATTAATCTAGGATTTACTCTTCTTTTATCGTGCATTTATATCTGCGGAAGCCCTTGCACTTGCTCTGCGAGCTCGGGCTGATGTTAATACACGAACTTTAGGTGTATTTACCCTCTAGCATAGCTACGTTGTTCTAAATGTTTATACATGTAGCCCGGATGTTTTATTATAAATGAGAAAACAACAGTGTAATTCTGATGCCTGGAGCCCGAGTTTATTTTGGTTTCTTTAATCATAGGTGCGATGTTTGTGAAATCCAGATTTTGTATTATAAACCATACTATATCGTTATAATTCCAATGTTAAAAGTGCAAATATTATATCATTTAAAAGCATTGTATGTGGCATCGTAAGGGACATCGTACCGGTTGTATCAGTGATTTTTTGCGTCTAAATGTTTTAAAACAAATAAACGGCCCGGCCTCACGGTGGCATTGTTATGTCATGACTGCTGGTTGAATAATGCTTGAAAAAAAAACATAGATCAACTTGCTTTTAACTATAATTGTATTGTGATTGATTTATAACGTTTTTACACATTTCCTTACACGAAGAAAATTCAAACCATGTATATCTCAAATAATGAAAACAACATTCGTTAAATATACACCTTTATTTAAAAGTAAACATTATAAAAACACAAAGCTTCTTTTACCTATAATACAGCACGAATTATAAATATTGCATAATTTAAATACATTTTGATCAATTAAGATAAACATACAATATTAATATTTACATTTACATTTTAATCAAATATAGGAACAATGTGTCATTTATATAGTTGAATTAATACGTCAATACATCGTAACTGCACGTGGATTTGAGTTCGTTAAATTGTTAAGGGGGTACATTATTTGTGTTTATACCCATGTAGCGGGTAATAGATATTTAGTTGATGATATGATACCACTTTGTTCCAATCAAGACGGGTTTTCTATATAAAGATAATTTTCAACAATTTCAGGCTACATTGATTCGCAATTTGTCGTATTGTCTCAGTATAAATCAACTGAAGATAGCTGTAGCAAATCTTCATTCGTCAATTGCTTAAATCATCGTTAATTTCCGCTGTACGCGTTTCGAACCTTTGTTTTGTACTCTTTGATCACGGAATATGGCGGAATATACCGAATACTACCGAGTATATTACGTTTGTATAATCGATAAAGAAATACCACCAAAAAAAAAAACAACATCTTTTGCTGATATTCATAAAGAATAATCTCATTTAAACTTTTTCAAGATTGGCATAAATGTTTCAACGCTTCAAACTGCCAGCATAAATGTAATTTTAGAAGCAAATGTCATAAAAAATCACAAAAAAGTTACATCGATTTATTTTTATTTTTCAACATGTGCATAAACGTAATTGCTTAATATTCTTTTATTTTAAGGTTATAAATGATACAGAACATACGCTATGAACTAATTTGTTCTAAATTTGTTAAGATCAAGATACTGCAAGGATTGTTCGCTGTGATGAAACGTACATTTTATTTTATTTTCAATCAATTATATGGATTTAAATGGTCAGTGGCTTTATTGTGACCGTTCCTCGTTCTGTTGCGGTCATCAAACAAAACGATTCAATACTTATTGAATGGTATTAGTAGCATGTTTATACATTATTATTGCAATTTAAAACAAATCGTTTGCATTATTTCAGCTTAAATGTTTTCAACAATAAAGGAATGCAGTGAATGGGAAAACAAATACTACCTGAACATGCCATTGTTATTGTTCACCAACTTTCCTTTTAATTCAACAGGAAGATATCTTATTACATTCTTAAGTTAAAATGTTATCTAACAGAATAGAACATATTTTTAAATCATGATTACAAAATAAAATTTATTGGATGGATTTAAATACATCTACAAGGGCAATGAGTTTTAGTTAAACAGGCATTTATAGCTGGCAGAAAATGTTCAGTTATTTGATCATTTCAATGCATTTATAGTTCCTTCAACTTAATGTTATGTATTTCCTGAAAACACATAACATACATTCGTATTTACTTAAGTTTTGTCAATTTTGTATAATTTTGCCACGGAAAGTAAGTGTGTCGTCCGGGAAAACACTCGCCCATAATAAACAACTAACCATTTTCCTTTTGGACCTTACCAGAAGAGATAAAATAGACTGAAATTACTGAAAAAAGATCTTCTTTACGCATGTATATGGTTCGGAAAAATCACACTTACCATAGACTGGAAACATAATCCTAACAATGCAACAAGAAATCCTATATGCACTATAAACTTCATTTTCATGCCAGTTTCATAACTCGAAATAATTATGTTTTAATTTTAAAAGAACATATAAATATCTTTTGTATTCATTATGACTAAACATATATTTTCCCCCAGCCTGTCCAAGCGACAAATATGAATAAAAAAGAACTGTCAAACTTCATTGACACCGCCCGTGTTGCTATGTTTAATATTGAACAATATAAAAATATCTTTGCCAATAATTATTTCATTAGCGTCCCAATCATTAAACGATAAAACAAAAGAGTTGCCGAATTTATTAAAGTTTGTTGATTGGGCATATTATGTTTTCAAATAAATGGTAGTACAATGTATTTAAAAATGACAATACCAATATTAGTGTATTAAAGGCTAAACAATCAAGGGTAAATGGTTGGTCGTATCGGGTTTAAATAAACGGGTATGTAATATTAAACAGTCATTTGTACTTAATCTTGTTAAACCATTGTTAACAGTGTTGCGTTTAAGATATGTTATTGCAGAAATCAAAATTTATTGCAGTAATAAAATAACTTATCAGGCACTAAACGTTGTAATTCTTAACTTAAATAGAATAATTACATTTTATTCTTAACTGCCTTTCTTAAATAATATCATATGTTGTAGCAACACATGTTTAAACGTCGGTAAGGAATATATAATAATAGATTTAAGGGATCGGAGATGATTTCTTTACAATTTCAGAGAGAAAAGAAAAATAATTTTAAAAATAATGATTCATTTTTAAGTATTACTGCTGGGTACAATTATAGGTACAATGTACTTTGTATGATTTTATGTTAAGGACATTTAAACAACATTATAAGCTACAATAACAATTAAAACTGCTTCCTTTATAAATAATATTAGTTTAGATTTTTACAGGGCATATAAAGATAGCTATAGAGATATGTTGTAAGAAATTCCAGATTTTCATTTCTTAGCTGGTGTATTTTGTAACAGAGTTCATGGAATTGGGATATATGATGGCATTTGTTTTGCCAATATGTCAGTATTACAATATCACTTACTATGTTACTTAATGTATATAATGATTTCATTACATTTCAAGTTACATTTCATAAATTCATGCAGGCTGACATTTTTGTTGTTGTTGTAGTTGGTGACTGTGCGATTTTTACGTTTATGTGATAATTACTTATTATAGGACTGAGTTAACCAATAAAAAATGCATCTTAATATTGTTTTGTCTCAGTCTTAATATTGTTTTGTCTCAGAAACTCTTCAAAGTCATTTGATATTATTAATTATTGTTATGTTTTACGATTTTACTTTGGAATAGCAATGTTTCCTTCGAAGTGTCTGTAACCTAGCTACCGTTCAGTAACCTATTTCGACGATTATATGAAGATCAGTCACTTTTTGTCATAGTGCTGTATATCAAAATGATTGTGACAGTGAAATTCATATCTTTGGTATATACTCCGTGAAAATTGCACTGCGGTATATTATCACAACTTTGTGCTTCAAAATTAAACATTAAAGGGCATGACTGGTGACATGTCAGGGGTCCGTACTTGACAGCGAAAGTTGTTTTTGTGCTTTATCGGGCGGATGGACTCTCTTTTAGCATAGACTACAAACATTAAATTCAGTTGCGTACGGTACTTTGACCGGTAATATTAATTTGAAAAGTCAAAGAGTAGATATATTTGATAGTTTAAAGTAAGTCCGTCAAACCATCCGCCCATCATGTTCGTTTTATTAGTACTCGTGTTGTGTCCATTGCTATTAGTACATCAGAATAACTGGACTCTAGCAACAATATTTCTAGATTAATCTCCCCTATTACTCAAGATGTAAACGAGGGTCCCGGGTTCAAGTCCCAGTCAGACTGCACATTATCTCACCCTGTGACAAAACAATATAGTTAGGAGTAGCCGATGTCTTGGTTTAGAACTGTTCACTTATAATGGGAGATATACTCAACATCACTAATTCCGCGTCATCACTTATTTCACGGTAATGACATATTTTCATGTGACCTGTGTTAAACTTTGTCAGAATAGACATATTTTATTCCTACACCTATACACCAACGTTTTTGTGTAAAATATTTTAAATCTAGATTTTTTACGTAAAACAGAACAACAGTTTAAAAAAAGCAATAATAGTCCATTAAATTAGTGTGTATGTTTGAACGCAATGTTTTAAAACGTAGTGACTAAAACATGTAGCATAACAAAGCCTGAATAAAGATGACAATATATTTATTATAAATTGTGTCCAAAGCTAAAAGTATAAAGAATGTTAAAATAAATATAAACAATAAATAAATATTTCAATGCATCTCTGTCTAAAAGATAAGCAATCTTAAAAATTGGGTTTGTTTGTTTCATTTTACGCCTATTCCAAACAGTATTTCAGTCATAAAGGCGGGTAGTTTCCTAACCATCGTTCCTGGAGAGTCACACCAGCACTAGACTTCCTTCCTCCGTGCTAAACTACCAAAGCATCTCCCGGGGATCGGACCAACGCCATAGAGGTAACTGGATTAGAAGTCATCGACTCTAACCCCTCAACCACGGAGCGGTTATAAAAATGGGTTTAGAACTTTTCTATTCACATTTGAATTTTATCTCATTAAAAAAATATAATCGGTTTTGCAATGTAGTATCTAAATGATGTATAAATGTATTACGAGAGTTGTTCAGTTTATTATGAAACAGTTTTAAAACACGTTATATAAGATCTTATAACTCACAAAACTCACATAAGTCGCACAGCAACTTCTAACCATTTCGTACGTAAATTTCGTAATATGATATAATGTTGGGAATCCTCCCACACAAAAAAATATCAGCTAAGGTGTGGAGTTCATCTAGGCGCTGTCAACAGCATAACAGCAAAAGTATTAAAAAGCAAAACTCAGCAAAAGGTGCCGCGATTATAGGCTAAGTGAGGCCAAGATTTTGAAACGACGTTCTCGATCATGACGTCTATATCTCTAAAGTAACTGTTGAAAATAGAAAAACGTTGATAAGGCTATGTTTCGTATGGGCGGTAGTACTTCGGCAAGACATCCCCATTTCTTTCAATAAAAGGGTGAGAGTCATTTTTTTTTAATGCAAAATTTTACATAGACAAAGATTTAAAGCCATTTCTCAAAATTCGCGACATTTTCATCGAAGAGAAAATGATATAGTATGTCATCAAGACTAGTCATAGCGGCAAATGACCATTTTTTCTCAACAAATGCAAAGTGAATTACATAACACCTGAAGAATGGATGCCAAAAGGCCCTGATGCAGCCCCCATGGACTTTGGTAATTAGGGTAACAATACTGAATCTTAGGCTACAGAAACGCAATATTTATACCATGTCCGATCTTAAAAATGCTCTCGAAGACGAATGGAGTTAACTTGAGCAGTTATGCATAATCCGCACTTGAGAAAGCTGACCAAAGAGGTTTAAAATGATAATTGCCATAGTTCCCAGGTTGCGAACCTGCTGCGATAATTCACATGCAAGTATATAATAAGGCAGGTTTTAAAACTGTTTCATAATAAATTTAATACCTGTCGTATTAAACAAAGCAACTTCTACATCAAATTTTTTTACGTATTTTATAATGTTTTATGTAACAATACAAAATGTAAGCAAACATTAATAACTATTACAAATGTTCAAGTATAACCACTGTCGTTGCCAAGATAACCCCAGCAGGTAGTTGGAAATTATAATGTTACATTATATTGTCTTTATAATAAAGGATGTTCCTTGGCAATACAATACATAAAATAGTAAAATGAATTAATATTCTTAATCATTGCACTTTTCAGGAAAGGATCTAGCCTTTAATTATTTTTGGAGTTATTTCCTGAACAAAATTTATGTAAAAAATGCAATGGTGAAGATGTATAATTTGAACAACAGAAAAAAAAGAAATAAAAAAAATTAAAAAGTACAACATCAATTAACTGTATACTTATGTTTTATTCTAACCGTTACTTTTCTTTCTTGTGGTTACTTTTGGTTTCGAATATTCGAATACAGATATACTATATTTGAACTTACAGCATTATGCGGTATACTCACCATCACGTTTACTATTTTTAACTTTCAAAAATAATTGATTCAGTGAAATAATTGAAAAGTCCTTCGAACATTGTGAAACAGTTTGTTGTTTCGAAGTGTATAAATTTGCTTTCCCCTTAGTGGTCTTTAATTCATTAATAAAAGAAATCATAGCATTGTATAAGTACAAAATTATTATTACAAAAATAAAGTTTTACACTTAAACATTGAACATGCATAAATAAAAACAATACATTCAATGGACAAATTTCTCCAACGAATTTTACTGAAAAAGTAGCATTTTTACATACTTAAGCATTATTTCTGCTCAAAATATTAATATGTCAAGGATATTAAATGACAAAATAATACATATTCAGTACGACCACCAAAGGCAATGTCTATACAAATTGTCACAAACTTAGGCTTTTACCTTCTCCTACTTTTGATCGGACAAGGGTTTCACAAGGTTTCACACCCTTGTCCGATCAAAAGTAGGAGAGGGTCACTGTAACATTGACCTATGGCATTGAGAAATATGGACATAACCTCAGCACAATGGTCTGTTACAGAGTAAAAAGTGTAATGAGTAAAGAACAAACATTCCTATACGACAAGATACGAACATTTCACAAAATGAATAGAACACATTATAAACAAAACATATTAACGCCTACGGACTACACGCTCCATCTTTCTTAGAGCTTGGAAATTAAACAAAATTAAATCAAAAAGGGGGTATATTTTTGCAGTGCATAGCAGATATAAATGCCCTAAATAGTCAACACATATATCAAGTTAGAAGTCATTGTTTTTTATACAAAAAAAAGACAAATATTTTAAATAAAAATGTGAAATAATTGTACAAAATAAGTTTTCAGGATTATTTGTCCAATAGATAATCAATTCGAATCTAATGATAAAGAGGTTCGCCAATATTAAAGTGAATGTATTATAGATATATTCCTTAAAATATTAAATCAACAGTCATAAAGTAAAAAACGGGCACAACTAAACAAAATTAAAATTATAAGGTTATTTAACTTTTAGAAAAGCATTGTGATTTTTAAATATCAAATTTGTCAGTGCAAGTATTTAAAGTTTGAAGTGAAAATGTCCTTTGTCTAGAAGAAATAGACTCTAGCAAACATACATTATATCAAAATGGCCATAAAGTTGCAAAACTTATGTTAGGATAATCTGCCAATATTTTCATTAAAAAAACAAAAAGAAATATAAAAAATAAATATTGTAAGTTTACTTAAAAAAAACTATTTTAACATTACTTTTAGATAAAAAAAATCCTTGTTATCCATCGATCTCTTTTGCAAAGAAAATCAAGAATCCTTGGACAAATCAAGTCAACAAACCTCGAATGAAGATTAAAAGAATTTATTTCAAATTTATATATAATCATTTACAGGTTAGAAGTTTCAACATCATCACTTTGGAGACTAAGACTTGAAATAGCTATCAATAATACACTTGTTACTAAATATAGTAACGAAATTGCCTATAAGTGTTAGGTGACCGAAAACTCATAATCATAATTGGCCCACTTCACGTGCACAATTGAGACAATGGCGTCATATTTAACGAGCTGTAAGTCTGAAGTAAATTTTAAGCACAAATTGATTGGTGTTAAGATGAGAACATGGGCGTGGTTTGTACAAACACTTAAAGAATAAAAATACAAAAATTGTACTCCTAAAGTATACACTTAAGGGAAGCTACTCTGTACAAAATACTGTATATTACAGTAAATATCTACAGCAATAAGGAATTGCAACGAAAGTAATTATTTCTATAAATGCTTATACAGATCTATAAAGTATAGTTTAGACATTAATACACGTCATAGACGGACCGAAAATTGATAATCGTTTCCGAAGTGAAAAGTGCCACCAGGCTGAAACCCTATGGATTATTATCAATTTTACAGGCCGATTATCACACTCCGATCCTACTCTGTCGTGCATTATTCTCTTAATTCACATAGGAAATCAATTTTAAAAAGTAACTATATTTCTTAAACAATTCCTTTTTGTCTAATATTTTATATACATGTGCAGTGTATCTGCATGTTTTAGATTTAAAATTATAGCACCGTAGGGAACGTGTGCTTTGCTTGTAAGGAACAGAATCTGGCATCTAGTCCTTTATTTATTCAGACCCTACACCGCAGATTTATCTCTTTATTGTCTATATAGCGTTGGTCCCTCGACTCAAATTTGTAAACCGTCAATTCTACACATTTATGAGACAATATAGAGATAAATCTGCGGTGCAGGGTCTGAAGAAATATATAAATAGATCCCGGATCCTGTTCCTTACAAGCAAAGCACATAAACATCTAAAAGAAACTAAACTACTTGTAGTATGGACCGGAATAAAAATCACCTACTTCTCTTTCCATAAATAATCCTCCATCTTGTAAATTCTATACTGTAACCGGAATTCGCGATACTGTAACACGTTCCCTACGGAGTATAGGGATATCCGATAAAAGTTATCATTTAGAAGTATTAAGATTAGCAAAATTACATGTAAATTGCAGATTTAGTTTAATTAAGTCTGCACATGGAGGATAATGAAAAAGAGCAACATCCTTTTTAGTACCGATTTGAGCGGTACTCAATTTTCAACATTTAAAAGTACTGGAATCAATGATCCCGGAGGACCAGAAAAATAAAATAACATTGAAGTACGGGGCAACGTTTGACGTTTGATTAAGGTATTTAATGATGAGAAATAGTTTTTTGTCCATAAATCAATATTTCCATTTAAATTTATCTATGAAGATAGAAAAAAGAGACGATAAAATGTATTTGAAATTATAAATTATTATTCTGTATCGCCAGCAGAATGTGCTCGTCATCTGATATCCGTGTCTTTTTCCTGAAAAATAAAATATGAGCCACGTCACGACAAAACCAACATAGTGCGTTTGCGACCAGCATGGATCCAGACCAGTCTGCGCATCCGCGCAGTCTGATCAGGATCCATGCTGTTCGCTTTATGTTTCTCTACTTGTAAAAGGGTTTGAAGGCGAACAGCATGGATGCGCAGGCTGGTCTGGATCCATGCTGGTCTGGATCATGCTGGGTCGCAACCCACTATGAAAGGTTTTGTCGTGACGCGGCTCAAATATAATTTTCGATTAGTGCTGCTAACTGTTTAAGACACTTATTGAATAAATGTATACTAACTAAAAACGTTAATGAACGTTCTACAATATCAATAGAGACACACTCCCTGTCAGGTTGTTTTATTCACACAAAAATAAATGTTCAATGTAAATTCCTTTTGGCTTAATATTTCACTATTATTACTGAATTAAATTATATTTCACTAAAATGCGTCAAAATGCGGTATTTCCAAAATCGAAAATACTTACTTTTATTATTTTTTAAACGCGAACATTTGCAATGATGCCGGTGAGGAGGAGGGTGTGGAAATCATAACTTGTCTCAACTGTCTAATAAATGTCGACTTTACTTCGGCACGTACTAGCTCTCTTTCGTTGACAAGGATCTACAGAAAATAATATTATTGATTCAGCAATTACGTATATTTCTACCTTTCTGAAATTACGCATGAATTCTACACGCCATCAATTTTCATACTAAAATCTATTTACCTGTATATGTTCGTGTAGAATGATGAATGAAAACTGACATTCATCCGGTGGACACATAGGTTGGAAATCGATAGGTATGTCAAGCGGAAGGTTAAGAACGTCCTTTCTGGTCATAATATGTGCTTGTATTCTGTAAGACTGCGATTGCTCGTCAACCCTAATGATGAATCAAATTAATTGAATTATGTAATAGTCAAATAAAGCAGCTATGATTCGCTCTAACTGCCTTTTTTAAATATGAGGATCAAAATCTTGCATTTTTTAAACATGTCAATTATAAAACATTTACATGTGTATACACCGCAAGATATTTGAACAATCGTTATTTAAAAGAATTTGGCATACTTTCTTGAGACATAATTTGAACAATAAGGTGTGGTATGTTTGATGTAAGTTTTCTGCATTTTACACAAATAAAAATATCTCTTGTGTGCATGGTCAATTTGTGCATTGCCTGTGTAAAATGTTGTAAAGTTTGAACATTGTTTATGGTTCGTTAGATGTTTATATTTGATATGGCATGCTGAAAGCTGATGTATATATTAGTGAAATTCGTATTCATGAGGTAAAATGTTAACTGTTTAATAGTTGAAGTTAGAAGTTTGTTGTGTTTGTTTTCGGGTTCAAATGACAATGGTGATTGCTCCTATCGGCTAAAATATCTATGCATTTGTCATAATTGTTGTCAATTGTATAACAAACGTCACCTGAGTAATTTATAAAGTCTTTGACTCGCATAACAATATAAACATCATTCGGAATTATCGGTAATGTTCAATTCATATAAAGTGTGGGAGGGTCTATCTATATTCAAAGCAGTTTTTTATATTGTAATTATATAATTATCAATTATTTTTCAATCGGTATCAAAATATCAATCTATTGAAATACACAGTTAAAGTATCTCAGTTTGATAAATTCAAACATGTGCATAAGTGTTTCAGCAGAGAATGAATTGTGTTCTGAGGATAACGTCATTTTGCCGTTATGGATATAGTTGTATGTCCATACGCTTCAATTAGAAAAAGTAGAAAAGAATAGTCTTCAATAGTTCTTTTCGAAATATGGTTTATATTTAATATGCAGACAACGGTAATCGTCACAGACCGACATATTTGGCTCTGTTTAACGACATAGCGTGGTTGTCGCTGTAAACAGCTACCTCCGGCTAGATTTTCTAATCTGTTTATTTGTTTGTTTGTTTGATTGGGTTTTACGTCCCACCGACAGAGAATAGATCATATGGCCATGTTCCAGCTTTACTGGTGGAAGAAGACCTCAGGTGTCCTTTCGTGCATATTTTCATGGTAGAACCACCGACGTTCAGTTAGGTAGCTGGATAGCTTCCTCACATAAAAAGATCCAAAGTCCCTGTCGGGATTCGAACCCACAGCGGTAAGGGGAAAGTGGTTTTAATTCAACGACCTTAAACACACGGACGCCCAGTTGTAGTCTGTACCAGCAGGCAATGTTACACCCACCTGACACTCTTGAACCTTTATTTTCTTCTTCTTCTTTTTCTTCTTCAGTTTTTAACATTCATATGACAATGTTAGAACTATGAAAGAATAGTATCTATCTGCTTAAGTTCATTTAGTTAATTCCAAGATTTAAATAGACCCCTTAATGTATATTTTTTTTCATATTTTAGATAACTCTTTTGTATAAAATAAAATCAATCTGGAATTACAGGCAAATCATTATAACAATGAAAATGTACTACAATAATTTTAACAAAGACATAAGTCATTATTAATGACTTTTCAGAAGACATATTTTTAGGGTTTTTTTTTCTTTTCCTGTCATAAGATGTAATATTGTTTCGTTTTTGTTTTTTCAGTTTTGTGAAAGATATAGATATATATCCAAATATAAACATTGGTTTAAGGTCTTCCAATATTGACCAAGGATTTTATATCATCATTATTTATTGTATGTACTTGTGAACTTGTAATAAAGTCCGAGAACATGTTAAATTACCTATATATTCAGAAAATGCTATACTGAATATTCATGTAAACTTATCCTTATTAGTTTGTAACAATTTCAGAAAATTGTTTGTTTACTGAAAAATTAATGTTTTTTGATTTTATGAACTCAAAAAATCCATTACTATATGTTAAATCTGAAAATAGAGCAAATTAATTCCTGAAAAATGTCAAATGGATTGTATATAAAAAATTAGAAAATATTGTACTGTATGTCTTTGTTAACTTGTATGAATTTATTGGCTATTATATGTATTTGTAAATCTCAAATATATTTTATAATGTTTTGTATGTGAAATTAGAAAATAAAGTTACAAATTAAACAAAAATGTTACTTGTTTTATTAACATTACATGTGTTCAGCTGAATTATATTAATAATGTTACCTCAGAGTCAGCGTTGTGGAGTTATAAATGTCATCCCCAAGTAACTGAAAAGTGCTTAAAAGAAAACAAAATTGTTAAAATCTAGATCAGCTTTAAATAAGTTTAATTTGTATACCCAACGATTTATTATATGGAGGGCGTTCGTTGCCAAAATTCCAGACATGTAAAGTGTTCCTTTTTAAAATGACTTTTGAAAATGCGAACACTTGTATGCCTACCATTTTATTGTACCCGTGAATAGCACATAATATGCCTCTTAATTCAATCTTTTAATTGAAGGTTCCCGCCTTTATATAACAATTTACATATATATCGTAACAACTGACCTAACATCTAAAACGACAAGAAATTTACAAGTTCGTATCTTCCATTGCATGCAATACATATGCATGTTTGTACACTTATAGATCTGAAATATACAAATGAAATGTAAATCTTAAATACAGAAAATAGAGTTTAAGAAAACGTGTTACCAGTTGTAGAACTACAAGAGTACGTTAACACAGTAACATGTTTAAAATGACAAAAGTAGATTTACAAAGTTAAACGATTTTAAGTCAAGCATAACGCCCCTCCCCTCTCGGAGTATTTACGAACTTCTATTGCGGACAGGTATAAAACAGCGTCTCTCCCATATTTCTAAATAAAACAGAAGGACAAAATACGGCATTTTTCATAACATATAGTTGTTACATTTGTTACAAAAGTTTTGTCACTAGCAACATCACTTGAAAATTGCTGATTTTATCATTTATGATGAAGATAACTTATGCATTAACTTATTATTTAACATCGTGTTCTTACCAGTTACAAATTATTTATCATTTTTTTAAATAGGGATTAGCCTGCTCTGCCTAGTGCCCTGTCCTGTCGGTGTTTTGTTTGGGTCCGCCTGGGCCTCCTTGCCACTTGTTCTTGTTGCTGGTCATGTGGGGTTGCGTTCATTGAGCGTTGATCTTGTTTATCATATATTCCTGAGAAACATCGGCGATTAGGAAATTTTTAGGGGAAACTATGACCAACTTCAAGGGAGAAATTTTATTGATAGTCTAAAAACCATCCAATATTTTTATTGGTATCATTGAAAAATGTATTGAAACAAATTTCATTTTCAACAAAAACTATGGAAGTATTTGCAAAAATAGGATTTTAAAGCGGCCACCGAGATTTCCTTTTCGAATTCAAGAAAATACTTTTTCGTAGCACATATGTACAATCTTTATTAAGGTATTTTCAGTATGAATAAAAACTTTTTGCACTTGTTCATTATCCCTCATGTACAGACTCAATCAAACCGAGTCTGCAATTCTTATGTAATTTTGTTGTGATTAATGCTTCCGATGGATCACTTTGTTTCCATATTTTTATACTTCACAACAGCAGGTGTCAAGTGCCGTGTGGCAGCTGTAAAAAGTTGCCCCGTACTTCACTTCAGTGTTGTTATATTTTTCTGGTCCTTCGGGATCATTGATGCCAGCGGTATTAAGTGTTGAGAATTGAGTACCGTTAAAGCCGGTGCTAGGGGGCGTGAGGGATGTTGCACTTGTTAATTTTCCCTCATGTACAGACTCAATAAAACCGAGTCTGCAATTCTTATGTAATTTTGTTGTGATTTATGCTTCCGAGGGATCACTTTTTTTCCAGATTTTTAATATACTTGTTCAAAGCTACGTCTTAACTGTCATTCAATATTCATTTTCTTTTTCGAATAAAGTATCTGAAGGAAGCGATGTGATTTTTTTCCGAATATATGAGTGTGGTTTTAAGAGTGAAAAAATAAACAACGATAAGTTTGAAACAAAATTTTTAATACTTCTACGTAATTAATTTTCATTTTTAAGGCATCACTAGAAAGTTCATAAAGGATTCTTTTACTTGAGTCTTAAATTATGAAAAAAATATGATAAACAAGATCATCAAGGAAAGGCGGCGTTCAATGAACGCAGCCCCCACCCGACCCATCAACAAGAGCCAGCGGCAAGGACCCCAAGAGGACCCCAAACAAAAACAGGGCACAAGGCAGAGCACGGGCAGGCAAACCACTATCTAAGAATAGATAATTAGAAACTGATAAGGAACTAACAGAAAACAAATAAATAATTGAATATTAGGCCCATAAATAAATAATTAGGCCCCTTAAATTATCAAAACTGACCAACAAATGAAAAAGTGTGTTTTGTTTTTTTACTTGGGGACCATATGCCGTTTTTCAAAGTAAGGCACTTACGTGTCACATCGAAGGTTCCATGATAATCGCCATATGAACACATCTGCGGATGTTTCAAAATTCAAAATTGTACCAGTTCATGTTGAATTTTGCTTAAGCCGGTGCTAGGGGGCATGGACGTTAACTTGCTCTTTTTCATTACCGTCCATGAACAGGCTCAATCAAACTGAGCCTGCAACATTCTCAAATTTTATCGTTTTGAGCGTTCTTTAGGGATTCTTATTTTCTCTATTTTACAGAAAGTAACATGATAAACTTTTTAACGAAAAGTTAATTCATTTTTGATTTAATTCATTTTTATTTTTTAGGTATTTATATAAATTCATATATCATAAATCGTATGAAGCACACTTTTATTTTCAATCTAAAAAATTATCAAAATTGATAACGAAATAAAAAAATGGTTTTGAGGGAAACGCCGTGTTTTTTCTTAACCAATTCGAGAGTGTTATTTTTTAGAGGAAAAAATGAAATAAATTTTGAAACAAAAATTTCAATATATCTATTTAATTTATTTTTATTTCCGAGGCAAGCTCATAGAAAGCGTATGGAGTAATCTTTCATTTGATACCAAAAATATTTTGACTTTTTAATAAAAAAAAAAAACAAAGTGAGAATGGACGCCGTGTTTTCCTTCACTTTATTGAGAAAAAGGAAGAGAGGCGACGGGGTATTATACCTGTCCGTACATTTCCGTAAAAAAAGATCGTTAATACTTGCAGAGAGGGGCGGGGCGTCCATGCATGACTTAAAATCGTTTAACTTTGTGAATATACTTTTGTCATTTTAAACATGTTACTGTGTAAACGTACTGTTGTAGTTCTACGACTGCAAACACGTGTTATTAAATTATAATTTCTGTATTCGAGTTTTACATTTCATTTGTATTTTTCAGGTACAGATAGATATCTACAAAGTGTGTAAACATGCTTATGTATTATATGCAATGGGGAAAGATACGAACTTGGTAAATTTGTTGTTGTTCTCCATGTTAGGTCAGTTGTTAAGATTTTACATGTAAACTTGTTATTTAAAAGCGGGTTGCCTTCAATTAAAAAGCATTGGATTAGAGGCATATCATTTTCTGTGCACGAATACAATCAAAAATGCTAGACATACATGTTCGCATTTTCAAAAGTAGTTTTCAAAAAGGAACACATAACATGTCTGGAATTTTGGCAACGATCGCCCTCCATATTATTAAAGGCACTAACGAGTCCTTTTAAGGTCAGGTGGAAGAATAAATTAACTTCAATAGCTGTAGAAAAAGAAAAAAATATATATAAACTGTTCTCTACTTTGAATAATAAAATGTCATCAACTAAGCACAATTTTATACATTTCAGTGTTTAAAGCATCATGAAAAGTTTAATTCGGTAATACCTTTATAAATAATTCTTTCTGGAACTTACAAAATTGATAAATCTTAATTTGAGCATCATATTTTTGATATAAAACCATAAAAATTGTGGTTACATAATTTTATATATGAAATCTATATAATATTGTGTTTTATTTAGTTTTTATCCGATTAGTTGTTGTTACGTTAAAAGTCTTACTAAACAGCAGGTAGAGTTCGAACGAAATTGACGTCCAGTCTTGATCCATATATGGGAGTTCTTGGAAATTTGATGGATATTTGTTCGGTTGTTGGAACCTTATATAATAAAATAACAAATAAATGAATGCAGATGTTAATAGAGAAAAGTTTCATTTTTTTACATTTAGATATTTGCTAAGACTATTGAACAATATAAGTAAAATATAATGGTAAAAAAACTCATACTTTTTTCAAATATCCAATATACTAAAGAATGATTGTAACTATTGCATATGTGGTAGAAATATGAGTCGTGTCACGACAAAACCAACATAGTACGTTTGCGACCAGCATGGATCCAGACCAGCCTGCGCATCCTCGCAGTCTGATCAGGATCCATGCTGTTTGCTATCAGTTTCGCTACTTGTAATAGGGTTTGTAAGCGAACAGTATGGATCCGGATCAGATTGCACGGATGCGCAGGCTGGTCCGGATCCATGCTAGTCGCAAACGCATTACGTTGGTTTTGTCGTGACACGACTCCTATGTTGCATAGTGTTTATTGATACACCGATCGTCAGATAAATGATGAGGCAATAAATGGCTAGCATAGGTTAGAATTATCTTTGTCACTGTTAATAAACTGTACATGAATTCAGAATGCACCATTGTATTTTGTTTTTTCAATTTGAATTGTAGTTTTTATTCAATATTACAACAACAGCACCAACAACAACAACAACAGCAACAACAACAAAAGCAAACAAGCAAGAATGTAAATTCAGAAAAAGTCTGTTGAAATTCTATAGAATATTCTTTTTTACAACATATTCCGTTGCTTTGCAGAATCAAAATATTTTCTTTATTTCTTGCGCACGCGTAAACTCTGTAGGGCATAAAAGATAATTTCTTTACACTTGACTTAGCTAGCGAACGTGTTTTGTACTGTCCGGAACGTTCATATCACTGTTTTAAGCGAATATAATATGACATATTATCAACTTACAGGAACAGCATAACTACCACTTTGATTATGTAAATACGATGAGGACTTTGAAGCTTCTTATCAATAGTAATTTGGTACAGCTAGATAAATGTCAGCTGCAAGTCTCCTTTTTAAAATTATTTAAGTGCAAACTGCATTTACTAGAATAAAACAATGTTCATGTAAAAGATTATTCTGACATTATTTTTTATAGTTTCATACTTATTGTTTAAACATATACTATGCTCATCTTATATATATTCGTATTGTGACGTCCTATAGTGTATAGAGTTTTAAACATGACATATCAACTTTGTGAGAAGTCCAAACATGTTTATTTAATATTTACAAAGAGACAATGTAGCAATTATATCAATTTTGAGCTTGGTATATCTTTAATAATCCTTTCAACAATCAAATATTCAATTGCATTGTACACTGTACTCACGAATCCTGATAATACGTATGCCATGTTTCTAAATTAGAAACACCGTTTCCCGCTGTTACCCAGCTTTGTTCAAACTTTACTATGCGAAACGGGATACGCCTTAGACATATCCGGGTTAGAATTGCATTCCAAACTACCTGTCTGAACTCCTAACTAAACAAGTACCAAATACCCGACTACGTTCAGCTAAAACCTCTGAGAAATGCTACGTTATTCCATTCAATAAAAGAAAAACATTTAGTGACAGAAGTTTCGGAACTATTGGTCCAAAATTGTGGAATCCGCTGCCATTAGAGTTGAAACAATCTAAGAATATTGATGTATTTAAGAGAAATCTTAAAACACATTTTTTTTAGAAAGTTTGAATCACTATTTTAAAATCAGAAATGAGAAAAACATGAGTAACATATAACTGATGACTGACAGTGTGATGAATGTGCAATAAAATGAATGTTTTATTCTTTTTAATCTATTTGTAATCAAGTTACATGTATGTAAATAATCTTATCTCATGCTACATGTATATCTATCAGTTTTATCATTTTATGGTCTCTGCAATTTTTTAGAAATATGTTAATTGGAATTGTATGTAAAAGCTTTTATTTCATTTGATCCACATATTCTTATGCATTCACAGTTTTATTCTTGTTGTTTATATGTACTGTACAACGCCGTTGAATATTGTTAAATAGAAACAGGCGTTTAATTAAATAAAAAGTTTCAAGTTTGAAGTTTCAATTGCATGCATGTAATGTCGAGAAATTTAAGAAGTTATTGGAAATAACTACTGAAAGTGCCTACCTATAGACGTTTTGGATTAAATTTGGACCGGCAAGCGATAGCTGCCTGTTCTGATTCAACTATAAGCATGCACTGACATAAGTTTGTTATTAAGAAAAAGATCGATTTATGTTCAAAAATGTCTTCTTACGACTCGGTCAAGCGAAGTCCGACATAGACAAAACGTGCATTTTCGCTTTAATATTCGATCTTATGTCTTACAGACTGGTCTAATATTGTACACTTTTCGAAAGAGAAATCTGAGTAGAGTGTACTTTATTTGGTGAAAATTGGTAGACAATTAACAAAAATCTGGGACTTCAAATCAAGCCGGGTTATAGATCCTTTATCTTGTCTTATATTGATGGAATTAAAAGAACAAAAACTTTCTTTTGTTGTTTTTTTTTTTTTTTGGAAATTTGATGTTTTAAAAATATTTTGACTAAACAAATATTTAATTTATCATTTTTTTTTGAAAAATATCGTGGTGGTCATGTGTGCAGACTCGGTTTGATTGAGTCTGTACATGAGGGATAATGAGCAAGTTCAACATCCCTCACGCCCAAGCACCAGCCTGAACGGTACTCAATTCTGAATAATCAATAGTACTGGCATAAATGATCCCGAAGGACCAGAAAAAACAACAACACTGAAGCGAAGTACGGTGGCAACTTCATACAGCTGCCACACAGCTTTTGACACCTGCTGTTGTGAAGTATAAAAATCTGGAAACAAATTGATCCCTCGGAAGCATTAATCAATAAATCGATTATTCAAAAAAGGTAAAAGTAGATATAAGTCTAATTTTATTTCACCTTTGTTTATGTTAACTAAAAAAATAACCATTTTGAATTTCAGACTAAGTTCTTTTTGACAATACTATTCTAAGTATAACTTCTGATGTTTTTCAAAGTTTACTTTGCATATAAGATTGTGTATAAAGTTTATTTCATACTTTCCAATGTGTCGCTATCTTGATGCGCATATGTTCGCCTCGTTCATCATACTAGTAAAGACACGCAAATCATACAGACTGTTTTATACAAAACTGAGGACTAATCTGAATTGTTAACTGTCTTTCAAAAATTTTATAAGTATGGTGCTCTCTCTTAAAGAAAACGTTCACCTTTGATTAAGACAATGTTATTTTTTCAAGCATTTTTCTAAAATCATTTAGACCTCTAAAATGCTAATAACAAATGTTTACTTCAAAATACTAGGCATTTCATAGAACTAAATCAAAATATTTTGATTTTTTTTCTTACTTAATAAGATACCGGTATAGATATTTTCACAGATCTGTTATTTTTTGTAACCCTTGAAAATACATTATCTGTTCTGTTAAAAAAATATGAGCACCATAAGTGAAGGACTGCAACAGGACTATTTCTGTTACTTTCATCAACATCTACTTGGTTTTTGAGTTCAACATTTGTTCTTGTCTTAACTTTCCTGACCATCTTGTTTGAAGGAACAAATAAAAAATGACCCATTTCAAATTGTGAGTAACATACATAAAGTCTCCATTTTGTTAAATATAAAATAAACATTTTTCGAGTAGACAGCGAGAAGTTAATTCATACCACATTATGGATCTACAGTATAAATACATTTTGTCATTAAATCGGGCAGTAATTTTTGAAGAAAAAAAAACTTGATAAGTTCAGGAAATGCATGTTCCGAAACTGAGTTTATGCAATCCTTTTACAAAAACATTTTTAGAATTTGCGATATTATAAATAACGTCTGCAAGTAAAGTTGTTTTTTAGGGTCAAAATGCGCGCAAAAGGTCTTTAAAAATTCTCAACTACAGTGTTATATTATTCGATCTAGATTTATGTGGGAAACTCGACACAATATTTCTCGACATTAGCTTTTGGATTTTTAAACTGCAGATGCTATAATTTAAGGAGCTAAAATTAGTGGATAACAAGTTGTTAATTGAAGTTAAAACTACAAATGAAATATTTAAAAGCATGATAAGATGAGAATGAAAACCGAAAGTAAATTAAACAGTATTAACAATCTGACTTCTAACTGTTCTAAGGCAATGTGTGATGAAAAGATGAAACACATGTTTCAAAGCTTATTAAGAGAACGTAGAATAATATCATGAGATAAAAGTGAATGTCAAAACAAAACGAGGGGAAAATATAGATAGAAAAGTGAATGTCAAAACAAAACGAGGGGAAAATATAAAGATAGAAAAGTGAATGTCAAAACAAAACGAGGGGAAAATATATAGATAGAAAAGTGAATGTCAAAACAAAACGAGGGGAAAATATATAGATAGAAAAGTGAATGTCAAAACAAAACAAGGGGAAAATATATAGATAGAAAAGTGAATGTCAAAACAAAACGAGGGGAAAATATATAGATAGAAAAGTGAATGTCAAAACAAAACGAGGGGAAAATATATAGATAGAAAAGTGAATGTCAAAACAAAACGAGGGGAAAATATATAGATAGAAAAGTGAATGTCAAAACAAAACGAGGGGAAAATATATAGATAGAAAAGTGAATGTCAAAACAAAACGAGGGGAAAATATATAGATAGAAAAGTGAATGTCAAAACAAAACAAGGGGAAAATATATAGATAAAAAAGTGAATGTCAAAACAAAACGAGGTGAAAATATATAGATAGAAAACGGCAGTCACAATACAGATGTGAGTAACTTATTGTCGGTTAATTAAATGAATCATTGAATATATCCACCAACAATAAATTTATATAATCCAGACCTTCTTGACCTAAACTATTTACGTAAATGTGATATAGGTTACAAAACGGTCGTTATATTCTACTATTTTTGATCAGTCAAGTATTTTAGAGATAAATATCAAAATTGTCTAGATTGCTTCAGTATCATTGCATCCCTTAGAAGTTTCCAAAAAGTAGTTCAAAGCTTAGGAAGGTCAAAAATTATTTAACTTTAACTGAACTGATTATTACAGTTATAACATCTAATTTGTTTTGACCCTACATAGAACGTGAACGTGCGAGATGTTTTCCTCTTTGAATTGTAATTAATGTATGATCAGATAAAATCACATATTCGTACATCGTTACAACAATAATAGGTATATACAATAACAAGAAATATTATACCAGTATGACTATCCTATTAATTCTTTTGTGTCTACGGCTTAACAAGAAATATAAATAAACATTTGATCAGTGTTGAATGAAGACACGCATGAAACATACCGGTGGTTGAAATATTTCTTTGAAGTTCATTTTTTCCACGTATCCGTAGCCTGGTTCCAAAGTTTGCTGCTCATCCGGTGACCTCTTGAGTTTCTCGCATTTTCCAGTAAGATCAGAGATCAGACCAGCAACACTGGTTTCCTGTATAGTTAATAAAATCTCTTATTAACGTGTAAATTTTTTTTTTTTTTTTCCTGGTAAAGTATATTGCAAAGAGCGCACTTTATGCTATCAACAACTATAACATGAACTTTGATTAATGTCAGGCACATTCATATACAGAGTAACATAACAGAAAATAAGGTTTCAAACAATGCATTAACAGGTGATAAAGATAGGGCGGCAATGAAATGTGCCCATGTAAACAACAACAGAACACTATAAAACAATATATACCTTAACAAAGTTAACCTATGTAGTTGTTTACTATGAATGTCTATGAATTGAATAAATTAAGTACGAGGAAAACGTGTCATTTTACTTCTTAACATTTTGGCCTAATACCTAATCATTCTAATTTTAGTCATTTGTTTTAGAAAATTTGTATGTGCCCTTTCTATTATATGATTATTTTCAAAGCCCCATCAATTATTTGTTAAAATTGGAAAGATGATTTGATTATATGTTTCAATTGAATGTCTTTTGACTTAGTCCAACTTTAGACTAATTATTCTTTAATTAGACTTACTCTCACGAGTGAGAATACTGTTTTTAAAGTTCACGAGATGAAATAAAATTACATCTTACACAACAAACAAACACATTTTCTTTTTATTTTATGCTTGAAAACAAGTTAAAATGAAATTTCAATAATATTAACGTTAATGTTAAAATTTGTTTTCACCATTGAGAGCCCCATTTAGTTGGAATTTCTAATTAAATGCAATATGTCTTGAGCTAAAAAAACATGTTCGACAATCAACGTTAAATGACGGTGATATTATTCATTTTATTAAAAATATATGAATGATCGCTTGTTTTAATAATAAAAACAAATAATTCGTGTAGGAGAAAAAGTTCAACCATCCATCCATATTTCTGTTACTTACTTCGAATTTATATTAGACCTGGCTTTGTTAAATGTAAGCGACAGCCATTTTTAAAGTTGTGTAAAGTTGTGTATTTCACGGGAGGCAAATAATTGTGTTTGATTCAGAGGGATATCATTTGAATTTGTTAATCATACACATTTTTAAAAGAAAGAAAACTTATTTGAGGATTCTAACAGACAAAACATAAGTATTGACAGATGTGTAAACATTCAAAAAGCAGCTAGGAAAATGGAAAATTTGGAAGCTGGCTCAGGAACGCTGGGTTGTTTACTTATTATTCGTGCTGATGGCTGTCATTGCTTTTCAATTTTTCATAAAGCATACGGCAATTATTGCTCGTATGATACTTTAATATGCCCAAATGTCATCAAGAGCAGTTTTGCATGTGGAAGGAATGTATTTTTCTGACTTTAAAAATGAAACAAAAAATTTAGAGACGAAATTTGATGACTGGAATTTAAATGAATAGAAGTAAGTTTTCTTTTATATTACTATTGAAAATTAAGTTATTTATCATTTTGAGCTTTGCTTTTTCTTTAAACAGCCTGACATTGACAGAATTGTCAGCAAAAATAAAATTGAGGTACCACATGGGGAAATCTTGAAAAAATAGTTTCGTCATTGAAAAGTGTGAAATTATATTTTGTTTATGATCACTGTGAAATTATCAAATATAATTTTCGAGGATAAATCAGTAATCAACTGAAAAGCATAAAATAATAAAGGATATTCATACAGTTTAGATATAAATTCATGACTTGGCGAAAAAGATATTGCACGCGTAAAAGTAAAAACCAATAAAGCGTAAAAGTAAAAACCAAAACAAAAAAATCAACTAATATTTTTGTAACGAATGTAGGAAAAAGTCTTAAAGAGACTCCACTGAGGCGTTTTGACTTGACGGGACTTAAAATTTTTTCAAATATTTGTGTACCATTTTATCTATGTCTAGACCGCTAACTTGTGCACATTTTCAGATCATTAGCTCTCCCCGTTATTCCACAAACGTCATTTTATTTGAAAACCCTTTAAACGCTTTTCACTCAAATCGGGCTAGGAATGATTATGCTTTTCTATTTTCTTTTACGAGTCTCCCTATTTAATTGTTTCAATTGATTATTGTAAGAATTTTACAATTTTTTTAAAAGGCGTTTGGTAAAATGTCATTATCTACAATAGTTGCTTCCTGGGAATAAAGTACCACAGGATATATAGAAAATGAAAAAAACGACCAATCTGCAATAGGTCAAGATTTCTGTAAAAAAATCGACATTTTTTAACTAGAGTGAAGTAGGCCCTTTCTATGATGTTATATCGTATTAAAAATGAATACATAAGTTTTATTCTTACTCTTACTCCTGGATTAATAAATTTGTAAAACAAAGTTATTGTGCCTTGGTAGGACAAGTCAGTTTTATCCTTGACCACAATGGAAAAGAATGAATTCAAACTCAATTGTGTATCATCCTGTGCATATGCATAAATTAAAGCCTAGGTATTTTTTTGTTTTATCACTAACTTAGAGGTACTTGATATCTTTTATATAAAGTCTTTCAAAATAATGATAAAATGCATTATGTGTGTCTCGGGCATATAGTAATTAAACCGTCCGTTCGGCCGTACGAGGATAACCTTCAACGTCAAGTTGGGTTTTATCTTAACATGTACCTGTTCCAATTGATTCATTATTTACACATTTAACAATACATGGTACATTATATGGGCAAGTTACATAACCATGGATTCGATTGTTTTAAAGTTATTACCCTTTTTAGCACTTTCTAAATGAATATGGTTTACTTAAAACAAGTCTGGAAACAAATTGATCCCTCGGTAGCATTAATTACAACAAAATTACATGATAATTGCAGACTCGGTTTAATTGAGTCTGTACATGAGGGATAATTAATAGTGCAACATCCCTCACGCCATCTTGCAGCGGCTCGAGCGGTACTCAATTCTCAAAACTTAATAGTGCTGGTATCAAAGATCCCGAAGGACCGGCAAGTTGGATATTTTTTAAGTTCTATCTATACTAACGGCTTCGTAAAGTCAAGTCCACACTTACTTATGAATTCAAAATACATGATATTGATAAGTATAAAACTGTGCTATTCATTTTCCCCAGTTATTTTCCTTTTTTATTACTTTAAAAATCGGGTTTTATATGATTAGTCTATCAAGTTTGACTTAATATCTTAATCTTCAAGTTCTCCTAATAACGTCGTTTATTTAATGATTTCTTTCGTGTGTGGTAAAAAATAGCTTCAATGGTCCTCTTGATTTTGTGGAGTAAGGGTTCACTGGGGTTAAGCATATTGTATTTGAAAAAAAAATATTTAGACACTTTTACTCATATAGCATTATTTTTAATTTAATATGGATATTACTAGGGAGGTCCTCTTCATTTATGTTCAGTTATGGGTCATTTTGGTCAAGATCAATGTCACCAATGTTGAAAATAGATTTTTACACTTTTACAGGTGTTACCATAATCTATTTACTGATGCCTTATAAATATGTTTGTTAGAACATAAAATCTTCTTCCTTTCGGTGGAGTTAGGGGACAGTTGGTCATGGTCACTTGTGCTAAAAATATTTTTTTACGTTTGCAATGCAGCCTTTATGTATTCATAGATGTCTTTTATATTTGGCAAGAAGAGTTCGGGGTCAGTTTTGATTGAGTTAACGATCAGTTGGTCAAGATAACTGTGTAAGAAAAAAAATCTCCAATTTTTATTTATACAGCCTTAAGTTTATTTTTTGCGAAAAGATTTTTTATATTTGAAAGGATGATAAATTGCACGATCATTACCCTTTGGATTGAGTAAGGGGTCAATTGGATTAAGGTCACCTGTTTCATTCAGCCTTTATTTATTGATTGATGTCTTCATATTTGGTAGGAATGTATCATGCATGTTTTTCTTCCTTTGGATTAAATAAAGGGTCAGTTGATCGAGATCAGGGGTGCCAAAAAAAGATTTATATTTTTTTACTTTTGCTTATACAGCTTTTATTTATAGACCGATATTTTTCATATTTGGAAGGAACATACCTCGGATGGTCCAGTGTTGAGATTAACAATGTCATTTGTGCTAACAGTGTCATTTATTTACACTTTTAATACAGCATTTGTATTATTTTCGCACGGTCTAATATTTACAAGAACATACTTAAGGTAGTTCTTTAAGTAAATTATGCTCGTATTAAAATGTCTAATCAGAATAACACTTTTTATTATAGTGTCCGTTATTTTCAAAACTAAGAAAATCTTTTTATAATGCATGTATCTTTTTCAACTTTAAATAAGTTATATAACATCATGGCGTAGGGAAATAAAAGTAGAATACTACAATTGTAAATTTGTAGATAAAGTGTTTTAGAAACAAACAATTCAAGAATTTTAAATAAACATTAATATTTGTTTTGTTTGGTGTATATCACATTTCAGGTGACTTATACAATTATGTTAAGTATGCACAATACAATTTGATTTGAATTGAATATTGATAAATTTAGAATTTTTACCAGCACGTATATGCTGCGACTAAATTAATTTATCGTTTTTGTTTTAAACACTACTGAGCTACAGGTATACTAAGTAAAGTCAACTGGCCGCTTCTCATTCAGATAAAATTGGGATTTTTAAGACAAGATTTAAAAAATTCAAGATAATAATTCTATTATGCTTACACAGGTTCTCCATAGGGAAAGAGAAAGTTATCATTATAAAAATAAAATAAGTGATTAAATAATATTCGTTGAATTACTTACGTTGTTTAGAATTTCCATTGCACATTTACGTACATCATGTTGTTTACTACGACGTATTCGAAACATCGTCGTCTTAATCTTAAAACCGTTTGCCAAGATGATATTGTTGATTGACATGTGAACAAGAAGCCAAATAATATAAACATCCATGGTTCTTGTTGTCGTTCGGCAGTACAAATGAACAGTTGTAGCAATCTTGCAATACATTCTAAGAAATGTAATATTGTAATGACTTCATAAAATATTTACACGTGCCAAGACTCTTGATATTTGCAGCGACCGAGAGCATTGAAACACAAAATATTTTGCACAATCTTTATGTAAGCATATAAATAATTTAATGTTTGAACTTAAATCTTTGTATTCAGATTGTACAGAGAAAATGTACAAGTAATACATAGTTTACTAAACAACGTGCTTAGCAATCATAAAAAGTTTAACGCAAATTTTAGAGTAGATAAACGTACAGTATACATGGTATATGTCCTGATTCGAACAGTATTAAACTTTTTTACTGATATATAAGCTCATTATTTTGTCAAAAATGACGACACGCGCCTGAAACGCTATTCTAATCATTAAAAATGTAACGTGATTGCGACCTTAGGTTGATACACTTATTTCGTTTTTCAAAAAGGATATATATATAGGAAATCGAAGCTGATAAAGAATACCGGTACACCATATTTATTATAAGTTTGGTCTAATGACAATGATTATTACTTTGCCTTGCCGCTTTTGTCACATTTTCTTTTGTTTCTGTGAAAACTACGACCAGTTTGCGCACAATTGTCATACAATATGCCAGGGACAAATTACTTGTCATGTTTCCCACGTAGAGGCGTGGTCTTGTGTAATTGTGTTGTTATTTATGTGTTGTTATATTC
Organism: Ruditapes philippinarum; assembly: GCF_026571515.1. Lineage (NCBI taxonomy): Eukaryota > Metazoa > Mollusca > Bivalvia > Venerida > Veneridae > Ruditapes > Ruditapes philippinarum. The sequence continues at coordinate 51,399 of NW_026862314.1, read as the reverse complement.
AACATCATGTTATCTCTTATCTCGCTGAAATGACGTTCTTCAATGTAACATATCTTTACGTCAATTACTTTTAAATACTTTTCAGTGAAAAATTAATTTTTTGTCTTTTTATTGAATTAGAACATGAATTCTCTCAAAAGAAATCATTTTTTAGGAAAATTCTAAACGTTCATTTTTCTTGTAAGTCGAAAAATTACGTCTTAGTGTCTACAATAAGTAATCAAAAGTTCATAGCAGCAATGTGATTGTTTTAATCTTGTTATCTGAAGTGTTTCGATCAAATTTATAACCTACTTGTAATAATCACTAAGTATAATATCTCTGTCATCACTGCAGCAATTTGTCATCTCGAGTAGAATGATGTGCCGAATTATCATCACATTGAATGTGTTTTGTAAGTCTAAAGGAGTCTCTTTAAAACCTTTGGCCGAGGTATTAAGTCTGCCTATACTTGCGAAAATCATTTCCATGAAGAAGTTTTAACAATGCTTGTTTAATGATGAAAATTGATCGTTATTTCATTGCAAAGTCAATGTTGCAATTGCAAACAGTAAACTGTTATGCAGAGCCTTCACTAGTGTTACTTAAACAGACAGTATCTCCATTCTATGCCGTAGAAGCGATATTACCACCAAGAACAAATAGTATCCCATTATATAACTTTGGATGTAAAAATATTTTGCCGTTCAGAAGGGTCTGAGTAACTCAAGTCAATGACTTTTAGACAACGATTAGATCTATGTACTATTGATAATGATGATAATTATGTTGATAGTTGATAGTGACTCACTGATTATGATAAGCTAATGTTGTTGATTACCATATCAACAAGAGCTGTCACAGAAGACAGCGAAGCTCGACTAATAAAATACTGGACGCAGTAAGGAGGACAAAACTATGACAGAAAAATCAATTATGTATAATTATGTATTAAGTTATAGTAAAAAAATAACATTTGTTAACATAAATTCCAAGATCAAGGGGAATAATTTTAGAAATAGTCATGCTAGAGTTATGGACCTTACCACACAACATTTGTGTAATGATAAGAAATATATATTTGAAGTTTGAAGTAGATACCTTAAAAAATAAAGAAGTTATTATATTTCTTTAAGAAAACCTAAGTTCAAAGAGAGATAAATCTGTAAATATTGCTTCAAGAGTTATGAACATTGTCACATAAAATGTAATTGATGATAAGGAATAAGTGTTTGAAGTTTGAGGTAGATACCTTTAAAAATAAAAAAGTTAAAATAAAAAATAACATTTTTCTAGTAAATAAATCTAAGTTTATGGGGAGATAATTCTTGCAATATTGGTGCTAGAGTTATGAACCTTGTCACATAAGATGTGGATTATGATAACGTAAATACATTTGAAGTATGAAGTTGATCGCTTTAGAAATAAATAAGTTACAGTCAAAAATAATATTTTTTATGGAAAATTCTAAGTTCAAAGGGAGATAAATCTGAAAATATTGGTGCTAGAGTTATGAACCTTGTCACATAAGATGGGGATGATGATAACGTAAATATATTTGAAGTATGAGGTTGATCCCTTAAGAAATAAAGTAGAAACAGTAAGAAATAGTATTTTTTGAGGAAAATTCTAAGTTCAAGGGGAGATAAATCTGAAAATATTGGTGCTAGAGTTATGAACCTTGTCACATAATATGAGGATGATGATAACGTAAATATATTTGAAGTATGAGGTTGATCCCTTAAGAAATAAAGAAGAAACAGTAAGAAATAGTATTTTTTGAGGAAAATTCTAAGTTCAAGGGGAGATAAATCTGAAAATATTGGTGCTAGAGTTATGAACCTTGTCACATAAGATGGGGATGATGATAACGTAAATATATTTGAAGTATGAGGTTGATCCCTTAAGAAATAAAGAAGAAACAGTAAGAAATAGTATTTTTTGAGGAAAATTCTAAGTTCAAGGGGAGATAAATCTGAAAATATTGGTGCTAGAGTTATGAACCTTGTCACATAACATGGGGATGATGATAAGGAACATATATTTGAAGTTTGAAGTTGATACCTTAAGAAATGACAAAGTTATAGTGAAAAATATTTTACTGCACCAAAACTTTAATCTAAAATCTGGACGCGGACGCGGACGCCGACGCCGACGCCGACGCCGGGGCGAGTAGGACAGCTCTCCATATACTTCGTATAGTCGAGCTAAAAATGATTTTGATGATGATGAGGATCATTGTGGTGTCGATAGGGCATTTGGAATTATACAGCGCCCCTCTGATTGGAACTATATTCGTTGTAGTTGTAGTAAGATGTCGGCAAATAGTGCTTTCTTAAGGGTTATATGTTTGTTGAGTACTATATGCGGCGTAACCGAGCACTATGAAATAAAGATATACAATAAACAATAGCTTTCAAAATGTCCATGAAAAGTTCACATACACGCGAACGATAGAACTTTTGGATATTTACTCATTTTCTTAGTTTTGTCAGTGATGTTTTGTTTCATATGGAAAACAAAGGATTTATACCTGAAACGGTCCAAATTTAAAGTAGTTAACCTTTCTCTCCTAAATAGGCACACACCAGCCGCATGTAGTCTGAGTTTGTTATGCTATTTATTATTTATCTTTATATGGACAAGATTTAATCCTTTAACAAAATTTTACGCAACCAAAGTGAGTGGCCAGATGAAACTCAAAATAAGTCAAATTTTGTCATAATTCCATCAATTTACAATTTTATTCGCTTGAACGATTTATAACTCACAATAGTATAAAATTTCGTTACAATCCATCTGAATTTACCTGTTTCGAGGAATTTGTGAGTGAGGCAGTCTTTTTTATATTTTACGCAGATTTTTATCTTAAATTAGTTTACATTTTTATGAGCGCATTAACCTTTAAATATATCATTTATATGTAGGAAAGCAAAACAAAATATTATAGTTTTACAAAATTACCAAGTTATTGGATAGTAAAGTTTCGTTCGTTAAGTTGCTTTCATGATAAATTCGAGAATTCTGTCCTCTGAAAACGATAGCTTCAGACTGTTGTTCTACAGCTCGAAAACAAGACTAAACATGATAAGCAAAGCCATGGTAAGACAGCATTCCAAATATTTAGAAAACATTTACAAGTAGCAGTTTCAATTTCTGACTAGCATGCAATACATGACAAACAAAATTAACATTCCTTTCTTGCAGCGATAACTTATGCCGGATCTAAGCCTTGGAATATCAATTATTTATCACTCAAAGTCCTTTGTTACAATATTATGTTTTTAAGTTATTCTTTAATGGTAGCTCTTACAAAGACTGAAAATGTTCGTTTTTAAGAAGAATTTTAAGAAGCTGCTGTATCTCAAATGTACAAAATATTACTACTAGCATTTGTAAGACCACACAATAGTCTGTAGATATCATGATTAGTATAATTAGCGATTATTATATTAAGCTGTCAATTCATTTGTAATAGTTTTGAAAATATTGTAAAAAGTACATGATATACTGTAACACTGATCTGATGAAAGAAAAACGTATTCCAAGTATAAATACACATCACCATGTTAAACAGAAGCATGGTTAGCATTAGCTTTATTACCATCATCACCTCTTCGTAAACTCCTTTTTATCACATTCATCACCATCAATATCACCATCAACATTAACTACATAAATATTCAAAAATACTTATGATGAACATTATCTTCATATGGAAAATTATGATTTCAATATTATTTTAATTATTTAAATAATTTTTGAATATCTAAATAATTTTAGTTGACAATGGCCATGTCGTAAACAAACAGTATAATGTCGACAATATCATTCTCGTGAACTGTTTGATTTAAACATAACTAACGCTAATATGTAATATCAGTTACACTAGTTATAACATCTAGCCACCATCATTATCAATACCAAGTTGTTTAACTCACTATATAAGTTTTATATATTTTCGAACAGTGTCATGTACGTTTATCTACTCTATTATGCGTCTACTCTAAAATTTTGATTCAAAAATAGTTTGGAATGGTTTACTTCTCATCAACAGTACATGTTAATTGTACAATCTGAATACAAACATTAAAATTCTAGCATTTTCGTTCGCAGTAAATATCTAAAGTCATGCCACGTGTAAATAGTTTATGCCGTCATTACAATATTATGTTTCTTAAAATCTGGTAAAGAAGATTACTACACAACAGGGCATTTGTTAAAGGATTCAGTCACAACAATAATGGATGTTAATATAATATGGCTACTAGTTTACATATCAATCAACAAAATCATCTTGGTAAACGGTTTTTAAAATTAAGAATACGTCGTAAAACTCATCATGATGTACGAGAATGAGCAATGAAAATTCTAAACAACGTAAGTAATTATCAAATGTTATTGAGTCATTTAGTTTATTTCTTTGAGTATTACTTTCCTTTTCCCTATAGAGGAGAGGTACTCACATATTAATTACAAAAGCAATGAATTCATTTAGTTTATTTAGTCGAGGCGTATATCTTAGTGTAAAGGTTTAAAATGTTATGAGTTCCATTTTGATATGCTTGGCATATTGAAGTCCCCAAGCACCCAGACAATACTATTTTTGGGGGATCTTTTTATGGATGACCAAAGTGCATTGAGGGGTATCTCATCCTTCTCGTTAGGTTTATAGAAGGAAGTGATATAGATGTCCTTAAAAACCTTTAAGGGATATTTTTGCCCAAACTGAATTATTTTTTTATCACGTGGTGATTGAACATGTGAAATGGAAACAGTTACTTTAATCTCAGTTTGGTCATTTAGCATTACCGGTTTTCATTTGGTATATGTTTTCCTTCATGAGCAATGTCTTCAAGGTAAACACAAGGTACGTATATAATCCAGCACGATAAATAGAAATTTCTTCATATCTATTTATAGTACTCAATACTACATAGGTAAAACAGATGTTGCACATCCATTTTGCGTTTGACTAATTATTGTAATAGAGCGTAATAGATGTCGCAATAGGTCATTCGGGAGAGCGAACCTACTAGCTGAATTCACTTTCATATCAACAAGTGGTCTTGCTTACTCTGCTATAGAGTCAAACGAAGATAATATCTCATAAAATCAAATTTGTATAACTTTTATTGTAATACTTGCAGTTTACATAATTATCTTTACCTGTGTTAATCTTTTATTTGACTGTACTGGTAATGGTTTAAACATATTTTATTCTTTCTCACATAAGCATATTTACATACATGATATTTACAATCAAAACAAGAAAAGGATTAGACTGGAAGCAACCTAATGCTTATTGAAGTCTTTTCCCAATGTACAATAAATATATGTGCGAAATAAGGCGAAATAAATTGTCGTTTGTTGACTTAGAAGGCTGATGTGTTACAACTTGCATCGAAAATGAATAAATAAATATAAGATATATCAATTATTTAAAGAAATGCAAAATAAGACTAATAATGATAATAGTTTGATAAGTTCAAATTGGAAGAAGAATGAGATAGAAAAAGAAGGAGAAAAAAACAGCAGAAAAAATGACCTGTGATTAACTCTTAATGATAGTTGAAAATTATTGGAGAGTCAAAGCGATTCGATTTTTCAATATATTTATGAACTGCAAGGAATATTTTCTCATTATCCGAGTCTGTTAGTGTCGTGTTACCAAACAGGATCGTTTTTAGTGAAACATGACAGTATGTGCTTATACAGTTTATCAACTGAGGTCTTATGTTTTTATAAGGAGGACAGTCGAGAAAAAAATGACGAGTTGTTTCCCTTTGTCCACAGACGCAAAGAGGCGAAGGTATGATATTCTTAGAAAAAAGGTCTTCAGCCAAAGAGCTACAGTTGGTCCTCAGACGTGTGTGGAAAATCTGGAGTTTTCTTTTGCAATGGTAAAAATATTTCGGTGGCTTTTGAATGTTAGGAGATAAACTCTTTTTAAATGACGATAATGTTGGAGAGTTGCGAACGTCACTTTGAAGACTGTTAAAGGCTCGAGTTGTGGATGGCAAGAAGGAATTATAATATAGCGTGGTACGAGCCCTAGGAGCCCTGTAATAGTTTTGATTTCGTAAGTTATATGATTGTTCATTGGTGGAAACTTGAAGCATTTCAGAAAGATAAGGAGGGGCAAGATTTTTGGTCATTTTATAAAAAAAAACAAGTTTGTGTTGGTTACGAAGAGATTCAAGGGATTCCCACCCTACCTCGGACATAAGTTTGGAAATTAAGACAAGTTTGGTTGCACCCGTTACAATACGAGCTGCCTCGTACTGAACCTTTTCGATTGTTTCCTTCTCTTGAGATGTACAGTTATCAAAGTTAATATCACCGTATTCTAAAAGAGGACGAATGAAGGACATATAAATGTTTTCCAGTGAATGACGATCAAGGATAAATTTCAACTTTCGCATTACATTGATACGCTTGTAGGCTTTCTCAATTATAGAGTTTTTATGAATATTCCATCTGAGATCAGAAGAGAAAAATACACCAAGATGTTCATGATGAGTAACTTCTTGAATAGTCTCACCATTCATCTCTAAGGGCGGATGGACTTGGTTGCCAGTTTTGCGAGTCAAGATAAGAGATTCTGTTTTTTTCGGATTGAACTTTACCAACGAGGTTTTGGCCCAGTCGGAGATAGTAGAGAGATCAGAGTTAAGAGTGGTAGCAGCAGAGGTAGGAACATACCATTAGATATAGACTCGTGTCATCAGCAAATAGGCGAATATTAGCTTGTATATCGATAACAATGTCGTTTGTATACGTATTATGTACTGGTAATTTTAGAGCTGACGAAAGTTCTGTTGATCGTGCTCGGATTTTTTATAGTAAGTATATTTGCGTATAGTTGTAATATTTTATATTTGAGATATTGAATGAAATTCAACAAAGATGACAAAGTATATTGTTCACAAGAAAAATGCTATTTTCTCTAATGAGCATTCACTGTAAATGTAGAGTGATACATATATGTAGATAAACATATCCACCTGCTGATATAAAAATCCATCAATTTGATTCACTTGAAATATAAAAAAATCACTTTTATGTGAGAGTTACCCAAAACAAGTCTTATACGTATAATATCATCCCAGTAGATCTAACACGAAATACAGATTTGAAAAAATAACTTTATTCATATACATTATAAACCAGTTCCCAGCAATTACAGTTTGCATTTATTCCGGTTATGTTTTGACTTTATTCAAGTTAGGTCATTGGGATCAGTTGGTCAAAAGTCAAGGGCAGCTTAAGGCTAACAGCATGCTGTTTGGACGACTATTAGGAAAAATGATAATAATAATTATCATTATGATGACTATGATTTATTTATATATTTATTTACTTTTTTATTAATTCTTTCTTTTATTCATTCGTTTGTTCGTTCGTTCTTTTGTTTGTTCGTTCATTCGGTCGGTCGGTCGGTCATTCATTCATTCATTCATTCATTCATTCATTCATTCATTCTTTCATTCATTCATTCATTAATTCTTTCATTCATTCATTCATTCATTTAAAGAAAATGTAACTTGTCATCAAAGAACCCTGATGATATTAGGTCAGTAATTAAAAGGTATATACATGTATCTTCAATTAAACGTTTACATTAATTGACCGTTTTCTTGTATACACCCCCCCCCCCCTTTAAAAGTCGTAATAATCTTGTTTAAAGAAATCGGAATATGATTAACGGAAATTACGTTGTTTCTTTTTCGTTTCAACACTCGTCACGTCCTTGGTTTAGATGTTCCCTTTTTGGTTTACCATAGAGAACTGGTTCGTGGTCTAGGAGATAAGAAGGTCAATAGAGCTACCTTATCAGTCCATGATTTATATATCTATCATTTTTATAAGTGAAATAGGCGAAAACTTACAACATATAGAAATGTTTGCCCTAATTGGATTTGCAATAGGTGACTATAATTGCTTCATTTAAGCCTGTTTACCTTAAGAAAAAAAGAATAAAACTATTTGTAAAAAATATACTATTAAAACAGTTTGTTACTTACATGCATGCATTTACTTTTATTTTCAGTTTTTCAGAACAACTCATTTCCCAAACGCACTAATATATTAAGTTTCCGATATTAAATTTATTTACCATCGGCATTGCTTCTTCGGTAATCTCCGATAATTCAGAGCAATATATATTTACAACTTTTCTTCAATATGACATTTCTATTATATACTTATAATTGAAATACTGATGAATTAAAATGTATATTTTCACTGTAAAAATATTTTTCACCGCAATGAAGCATATTTTTCGTATTTTCACGGGTGTTCTGACTGACTACTTTCTTTTGAATTCAGCCAGTAGACTATATTAAAGGTGCATTCCTTCTTATCACAAGGCTAAAAAGAGAAAAAGTAAGAAATAAACAGAACATTTATATCAAAATATTGGAATAAAAATTATCACATTTCACTTGTGGTTACTGCCTTGACATTCAATGTCAAATGTCTATGATTGAGCATTCTATAAGATAAGACCTTCATGCCTTGGCTCAATTATGACCTTGACCTAATTAGTCCCCTACCAGTCCGTCCGTCCGTCAGTCCGTCCGTCCACAAAACTGGATCCCGCGAGAACGCAAAAAGTACTGAAAATATTTTTTATGAAACTTGATATATGGATAGATGGCATTATGGAAATTATGCACGTCTTTTTCTTCTTTTTATTCCTATACTGAAAATTGTGGTTGCTATGGCAATAAATATACTGAAAACATGGCAAATTTTACACATAACCTGGATCCAGTGATAACGAAAAAAGTATTGAAAATATTTTTATGAAACTTGACATATGGGTAAATTGCAGTATGCAAATTATGAACATCCTTTTCTTATCTTCCTATGTTGGAAATTCTGGTTGCTATGGCAACAAATAGACTGAATTTCCAGATTTCTGATTCTAGTTTTTAAGTTTTTTCACTATAAGTTCTTTATTTCTTAAGGTATTTTTTTTCTTCAAACTTTAAATATAAGTTGCTAGTCATCAACCACATCATATGTGACAAGGTTTTCAACTCTAGGACAAAATTCATCAGAATTACCTCCCTTGAACTTAAAATTTTCATGAAAAAATTTGTTTTTTTTTTGTTAATAACTTCTTTTTTTCTGAATGTATCTACCTCAATCTTCATATAAATGTTATCACTCAACTTTTGTATGAAAGTTCAATACTCTAGCAAGACCATTTCCAGAATTATGCCCCTTTTGAACTTGAACTTTGAGAAATTGGTAATTTTTACTCCAACTTCTTCAATCATGATAGGATTTTCTTCAAACTCCCACATCTTAATAATAGTTATGACAATGTTTATAAATCTAGCATCCATATTTCCAGAATAATCTCCTCCTTAACTTTTAATTTTTCCTATTTGTCTTTTAACTTTCATATACTTCAAATTCAAAATAAACATTTATTATTCATACCTTCATTACTAATTGTTCTTTGTTACACTCACATCATGTATGACATCTTGCATCTTTATTTCAAGAGTTATCTCCTTTTTAAAAATTTTGCTTTTAAAAATGTTATATTTTGATAACAGGGATGTTAAAAAATAACTTTAGAGTGTCCTTCAGTCCGTCTATCTGTACATAAAACTGTTTCCTGTGATCACTTTTAAAGAACTTTTTCGATAAATTTACTTAAAATAGAAACATAAGTGAATGGCCAATGGCCCTTCAGAATGTTGCTGGGGTCCTAACCGGTAGGGGACTTATGGATTGCTTGCAATACTATGATAATTGCTTGTTTTTTGTTTTTTTTTTTTATTTATTTTTTCTAACTTCTGCTATAATTGACTGTAACTTGAAAATTAATAAATGCATTATTAAAGGGAGACACAGGCAAAATTTTCATTTCTTAGTTTTTAATTCCTGTAAATGCCCTCAAATGAATACTATAGACAGTCAAAGGAACAAAACCTTTCTCCATATAAAGAATAAAATGGTGGTTTCCTAACTTCACCCGCGTGGGTCAGGTTAGAGCGCTAGCATTTCACAATAGTTGTCAAAATGAACTCTTGAACACTCTTGAAACGTTAAAGAACATGTCAAATGAATGACTTAGGCTTGTTTCAATCATATAATATCCCATATATATAAATATCCCATATAAACAAAAACTTGGATAAAACAAGACGTGCTACCAAGCAAGTATACTGAATTATTAAGATGTGATCTAGACCTTGACCGTTAAAGTCAAATTAATGAAATTATCTTATTCTTCCTACACCAATGATATTTGTACCATGTGCACAGTTTTAGATGTAAAATTAAAGTTTGATATCAGCTGATATATCAATTTTCAAGTTACAGTGAACATTGGAAATGCTTCTTTGATGTATACAAATTGATAATCTCCTGTATGTTTTTACATTTATGTATTTTAATAGTTTGAAAATGTTAAATTTATATTGTTCCTTGTTGAGGGCCTCATGGAAGATTGATATGTTTGTTCAAATGAGTTCTCTCGTTAAATCAAGTCTTTATTATTATTATTTTTATTATTATACAAATGTGACTAAACATACCTATAAAGTTTAAAAAAAGGAAAACCTATGTTTTCCATTATTTTTTAAAAGATATAAAATATTTGTTTAAACCTATTGTGTCGTTTTAATTAGGGACCAGTTACACAGACGTTCGGTCCCTAATCGGTCATTTAATTTTAAATTTACTCGCTGCTATGATCGGTTGTCATGCGTGATTTTATTTCTGGTTTTCTGTGTAAACGGCCATCGGTGACAGAAAGCAAACTCAAACGGGTTTGGATCGGTGATAAAAATGCTGAAATACAATCGGTTTTTATCGTTTGTAAATCGGAGCTAAATCGGGCGTAACGCTGATTAATTGGTGGTTGATAGCTGGTCATCAGTGGTTAAACACTTTCCCTCAGATATGGCCGGTGATTCATATTTGGTCATCTTTGTCCGATCGGCGATATCTGTGATTAAATGCTTATATATCTCATGATATAGATTGCAGTCGGTTATTTGTAAAATATTGTCAACGATGGAGAATTTTAAACATGTTTAAAAATCCCAATCGGTAATTTTTTACCGATGAACTTATCTTTCCCCAATAGCAGTTGATGGGTGGAAAACTGGTGACCAAAAGGTGATATCGGTGTTAAATACGTTGTCATCGGTTCACTCCATAATTTGGCTAAAGAAACTACCGATCAATCACCGATGGCTCTGTGTAACTGGGGTATTAAATGGAGAGTTGCCCCTGCCCGGCGGTTGCTCAAAATCTATACGATTAGGCGTTGGGTTTTTTTTTTACTAAAAATACATAATTCTGATGGTATGCTCTTATTGAATTTCACAAGTACAAAGTCATAAGGCATAAGGTACATAACTTATTTTACAGTTTCAGTGTGCGGTATTGTTACTGGTCAGCCAGTTAGTAGTTGTACCGATCTGGACACACAAGCTTGTGTGCTCTTCCAAACAGCCAAGCCTGACCTTTGTAGTGACCCCACATTCTCACAGGGCACGTGCAAACGATTTTGCGGCAATTGTCGTAAGAATATTTAATTTTAAACTTTTTAACCAAAACGTTGTTGCTGCTTTTCCAGTCTGTTCAAATTGATGATAAGTGTTTTTCTGCAGCGCCTTTTTAAATATCCTGCCTTGTTTATTTTCAAACTGGAAGTTTTTTATTTCAACAAGCCAGAAAATTCTAAAATAAGATGACATAAGACAAAATTGTCCTTATTTTTTATCGTCATCCAAAGGATTTAGTTTAAATTGATAACCATAGTGAAATAACTTGGAAAGATGACCTTAGTATAACAGGAGTAGTGTTCACGTTTACAACTGCTTGTATTGATTTATTATTGAAATATATTTAAGCTCTTGAATGTTACTCGTGTCGAACTCCTGTTCTTGACCCTGATGACTGCAATACAACAATATCATGTGCTGCTAACCAGGTAAACAAACGATAATACATAAACGCTTTTTAAATGTAGTAGTTCGTAGTTTTCGATTGAACTCGTAAGATTTCGCCAATTTCCGTGTTTAATAAGATCTTATAAGCGTTTGTGTGACAAGGAACATCCTCGTCAGATCTTACAAATGCATCGCTTACTATTGATTGTTATAAAAAAAAAAGATATGACAATTATGAAAATTGACAAAGTTTCTTAAATGTATACGGACATATGTAACAAGAACAATGTTAAATACGTATGTTTAGTTTGCATATGTGAGAGGCCCCGTTTTAACATTTTTCAGACATGTATGACAAAACACCTTAAAGCATTAGATGGACACGATGAATATATCACACAGTGTGAGATGAAAGAGGTTGGTCTTCTTTTATATATTGTATTTAAATAATCGTCTAACCTTCACTGAATAATATGTTTTGACAAGCATTGATATTTATGCTATATAAGATTGGGAATAATACTGATGAAAATTAGCTTCACTATTTGGAGATGGTTCTCACTTCTTAAAATGTGACTAGCTTAGTGGGTGGATTAATATTGTCTTGATAACGCTATATTTATTTTCCGACAGTTATATATGGGTTATAGTTCATAAATTAGAATTATATGAAAATTTAGTGCAACCGCTTCACTTAATTTATATATAATTCTAATCGGATTAAAAGTTTTCTGATTAGATGAAAAGTACCGGAAGGGGCGGAGTGAACTATAAATAACAATATACGGTTAATTGCCACTGTAAATCCCAACACCAACTAGTAAATCAATATACTTCTCAACTATGTAAATCTATGTACAAATAAAAGAATCCATTCCATCAACAAACCTTTTTTTGTTTTTTTATGCCTATATAAAAAATATTACTTTATTAAATAGGAATTCTATAAGTGGGTTACTAAGCACTGTATTTGATTTATTATTTTAGATCTGTTGGTTGTTAAGATAATTTAAAAAAAAAAACAATAAATTTGTTCTTATCGATCCATCTGTTTTTAAATTTCATGATTTGCTTACTTCTTCAATACTTATATTTGAAGAAGTAAGCAAATCATGAAATTTAAAAACAGTATATATAAACGATATTTTTAAATATGTGCAAGAAAGGGGCATTTTTTATTCGAAATTCATTTATAAATGATACTTGTATGATCTGATCAATGCGCTGTAGCATACGTATTACCTTACTGTCTTTGTTATACATTTATATATGTAAATATATGTTAAAGTGCATTTGATTAAACTTTTGTAATATGTTCTAGATATGTGACATGTTTAACATTGATGTTTATGTATTAAGATGATATACTAATGTCTAATAAAGTGCCTGTTCTGTTCTGTTCTCCTAAGTTATAGTACTAAAATGAATGAAGTATAATTATTTATAGGTATGTGACGGTCTAACTCTGGGCTTTGCCTTTGGTAAGCGTGATGTTATATTTGACGAGGAATCAGATGATGACGTAGAAGAACACGACAGAGTCAGACGTGACGTCACAATCCATTGCTGTGACACAGATTTCTGTAATCATCCTACGAAAATTACAACAACAACAACAACCGTTTCTCCAACATCACCAGGTCCCTTCCCTCACGGTACGATGAATGTTTTTTTGCTTTGCAGGCTCAGAATTTCTAACGCTTAGTTTGCATGTTTTTATCTTTTCAGTTTTGTCTTTATTTGTCATTTTTTGCCATATTTTCCATCTTATTATTAAGAAAATTTACTGTTTCATCTGCTATCTGTTCAAAATTGAAATCGATGTTAATTCAGTACAAAAATCATCAGGATAGTATTTATTATCAAATGCCACCTTTAGCGGTACTTAGGGTTTGAGTAAGATGCGTTGTATGAAATATGATTTGTCAAGAATAACCTGACAAAATCCTAAACTGGTCATGTTTTAGTTAAATTGGGCGCTTTCAAGAATCTACATGATGTGTATCGTGTTTTAATACATTTAAAACGTTGATTTATCAACCCTATTAACCGTATTTTTTAAATATAATATTCAAGGGTGTAATAGAGATATTGTGTTTGTTCTGGATGATTCTGGAAGTGTCGGATCAAACAATTTTAGACATGCCCTTGATTTTGTCAAAAGTATTGTGAACCAGATAGAGGTAGGGCCTACAAAGGCACAAGTCGGACTCCTTGCATACAGTACACATCCACAGGTAAGCTTAGTTTTCTCCAGGAAAAAAACAGAAAAATATTTATTACTGAATGATTTTCATAACTCAACTTATTAACAATATTATAAAAGGCACATTATGCCTCAAAATGTTATCATTTTTATTTCTAAAAAAAAACTTATCTTTGGATTTTTTTTTACATTTTCAGAAAATAATGATTTAAACATAGATTCATTTTCTTTATGTTTCTTTTGCTCTGTTTGATTAATATTTTGCATGGAAGTCAAAATTCTACAAACATTATTACACACATGTTTGATATTTCATAAGTTATTTTCAAAACATATTGATTTCTGAGGCATAATGTGCCTTTAAACGATTTTCTGTATATATAAAATTGTAACATTACCAAGGAAAGCATCATTTTTAAAATCAATTAGATTTGCAACAAGGGAGAGAGACTACTAAATAAATTTAGTTTAATTTTTATTGACTGCATTTTGTGTTTATGGTATAGCTTGTATGACATCAACTTAAAAATTGTGCAATTTAATGGCCAACTAATTATTGTCACTTTTAACATTAGTAAGTAAATTGTGTTATTATATTTATCTAAATAGTTGCAATCTCATTGGTCCAAACAGTAGTCAACAGAACTTTTTATAAAATCATATCCACTAGATGCTGTATCATATTCACTGGCTGAATTGGATTTTCGCAGTGAGACTCATATTCAATGATTATACACCGTAGACTGTTAATAACGCGTGTTAATTAAAAAAATAGTTGTTGTTTTTTGTTCTTTATGGCATGTTCCCGATTAAATTATCATTACTTTACAATTATACATAAAGGCTACACCGCGATGATGAGTATAAACTTGAATTATTTTTGTATGCGAAGCGTTCACGTAGTTGTTGCACGCCTAACACGTGCGTTTTTGTTCCCGCGCTTCAACGAGGCAAAATTTGTACATGTATATAAGGTTGTACTTTTTGCGATTTTTTTTATTTCTTAGCCTATTCATATAATGAAACAATTATTGACTCAGCTATCACCTCGGTCAATATGTCATCTGCCGGTGAATATCACATTATATTCAATGGCTCATTAGTCAATAATTGTATAATAATAATTGCACAGGTTGGTTGGTACCTTAACAAATATTACAATAAGGTCGGTCTTTTGAATGCTATAAGCCAAGTCCATTACTATGGGGGCGTGACCCATACAAGCGAGGCAATCGAGGCTGTGCGCACGCAGATTCTGACGTCACAGAAGGGTGATCGGCCATCAGCAGAGAATGTTGTCATAGTTCTAACAGATGGTCAGTCTAACAACCACATAGACACGATACGTGAAGCTAACAAACTGCACATGATCAGTCAGGACGTGATTAGCATTGTAATTGGTACAGGTAATATAAGTTATTTTATTTATTTTTTTAAAGAAAGCACGTGTTACACACATCAAATATAAAGGATAATGAATGAGTGTACGTTCAGAGGCTCGCATAATATAATTTTATTCAACTCGTGCAATAAATTCAGTATTGAACTTACACGAATTTAATATTCTATTTATCGCATACCCAAAATAAAGACCGGTTTAAGTGAAATAAGAGTCATTGACGCATCTATAGTTTTTAGCGCGTCATTACACTATGTTTGTATAACGCTAATGACGTCACGTCAAAATATATGCATGACCGTGCAATACCATATTTACGGAGTCGCAAAATCGGCACGGGTGTGTGATAAACAACGAAAATTATTGCCAGTTTTGTTTTTGGGTCGGTATTATCATCATCCTCTTCTGTATTATTCTGGTATTACTTTTTTCAGGAATCAACCTTAAGGAGTTAAATGCCATAGCCACTGATAGTCACCATGTGTTTGATCTGAGGAGCTACAATAATCTGAGTTCGATCCTTGCTCAACTGATGCAAATTATTTGCAATGCATAAAATCGTGCATGTACGACAATAAACAGTCAAAATAAATAATGCGTGAAAAATTAAACGTATTTCTATCTGAGTTACACTTAATGAGTTACGTCAATAATTATCAGTATCAGGTGTCATTACTATTTTTTTTTTAAACAACTATCATGGTGTATTAAGCACACTGCAAATTTATAAGAAATTTGCTGTATGACGTAAACTGTAAACATAGAAACTATAGAACATCGTGTAAGCACCTATTTCTTTTATGTGTTTGCACATTTGATTTGCTTATGTTTTTGTAAGTTATACAAACTGGTCATGAGTGCAACTGTAAATAAATTGAAATTAAATTAAACTAAATACAATATAACTATGACTGTGTACATATATATCCTGCAAAAACAATAATAATGTCAAGATGACACATGTGTTCTCTCCTCCTTACCTTTAATAGATTGTAAAAACTGCGTTCCAGTATCTTAGAGTAGGTACAGGTCACTTCTGTGAAGCTCCGTCGAAATCCTGCTTGCAGTCGGACCTTTTAAAGCTGGGTAAGGTTTTATTCTATGTTCAGCTCTAGCAGCCATATTGTGCAGCGAAGCGGAGCTTACAGCGATATGCACAACTAGGCTTTGTACTGATCACTCATGTGGAGTTCCGTACAAATCCCGTCAGCAGTTTGACCTGTGAAAGCCGGACTGTTTTTGCTATATTCAGCTCCGACGGCCATTTTGTGACATAAAGCTGAACGTACCTACGCACAACTTGGGTCGGTTCTGATCACTCTTTGAAGTTCCAACAAATTGACATTGTGAGAGCCGGTTAAAGCTATTGCTGCAGTTTTGTACAATAAAGCTGAACGTGGCAAAGATACACACAACAAGATTTGGTACTGATCGCTATTATATTCTATAAAAATTATTGAAATCCCGCCAGCAGTTTAACCTGTGAAAGTCGGAGAAGTTTGTTTTGTTTGTTTTTTTGTTTTTTTTGTTTTTTTTTTCATTTTTAGCTCTGGTGGCCATACAATAAAGTAAGTCATTTCGTCTAAATCTAAGCTGATATGAATGTTCATTTTTTTTAAATACAAAACTGCGGCAGAGGGTAACGCGCTGGAGATATGCACAGCAAGGGTTCGTTATAAAAAAAATCTTGTGAAGTTTCGTCGGATACCCGCGTAAAAGCCGGACAATTAATAGCTTTGGTGGCCTTTTTGTGCAGCGGAACAGAACATTCTGGCGATAGGTACACTGATCCTGAGCAGTGTCCCCGAAATCCCGCTTGCAGTTTGACATGTGACAGTCGGACAAGCTAAATGCGAATTAATGGACAGTCGGCGAAAGCAAAATCTTATGCTCTCCTTAAAGTTTTTGGGAGACATGATAAGTATAATCAACAAGGAAGGATGGCATTCAATGAATGCATCTGCCATGATAACCATGGACCACCGGGTAGGAGGATAGAAACATAAAAAACGATCATGTATATAGTAGAAAATATGATAAACAAGATCATCAAGGAAAAGCGGCGTTCAATGAACGCAGCTCCCACCGACCCAGCAACAAGGAGCCCAGGAGGACCCCAGACAAAAACAGGGAAGGGCAGAAAACCTACTAAATAACAACCTCGGAATTCAGACCAATCAGCTATTAAGACCACTTTTTAAAAGAACTGATTTTTCTGTTCTTTATTTCAATTAAACATGATCCACATTCAAGACCACCTGTAAATTTAGTCTCTGTCATTATTAAAATGATCTAAATATAGCTCCAAACAGAAGTAAACAGAACTATTTATAAAACCATGTTCACCGAGTGAAGTATCATATTCACTGGCTGAATGTAGTTTGTTATAAGTTCGAGTATACTTCACTACGTAATGCGTTATGATAAGAGTACAATTTGTGTTTTGCACAGAAAAATTTGCTACTTAAAAGATAAAATAATATGAAAGAAAGGAAAAAAAAACGATTATGGTCGGAAAGAAGATTGTTGTCTCATGTTAGCCATTTGGTTACTTATTGCAACAACACATGTTGTCGATCAATCGCGGAGAAAATGGATATTACTGGTTAGGTATCAATGAATGGAGGTATTGTGAGATATGACAAAAATTAAAAACGACAGACCGCCCAGTTATAGCAACTTTTGTGTTAAAAAAGAGAAAATAAGAATCCCTTTAGAAAGCCCAACAAGGCAAAATTGAAAATGCTGCAGGCTCGGTTTGATTGAGTCTGTTCATGGATGGTACTGTCAAGTGCAAACTACCGTCCACGCCCCATAAAGTCGGCGGCATTTAAACTAAAACAAACAAAATAAAAGTTGCTGCAAATTTCTTTTCCTGGACAAACTGAAATACTATTCGAAATGATGACTAGCAGGGAAGTACAAAATATGAAAAACAAAATCATCGAAGGAAGGGCGGCAACCTCCATGCGATCCAGCAATATAGGACCAATGGCAAGGAGCGCAGCAGGACAACCAAACAAAGACAGGACAGGGTACAAGGCAAAGCACGAACCGGTTGATTACTTTAAAAAGTGAATTAACCAGACTTCACTCGACCTTGTTTTTCAATTAACTCCCTTAATGTTTGCTGCACTTTTAACTACAAAAAGCGACAAAGGAAAGAGAGATGCCAAAGAACTATAACACGGTCCTTTTTATATGCCCGAAAGGGCATATTATGTGATACCCCCTGGCGTCCGTCTGTCTGTCCGTCCGTCCGTCCGTAAACAATTTGGTTTCCGAAGCATAACTTAAATTCTATTTGCTCAACAGTGTTCAAACTTCTTAGGATGATTGTCCATATTGGGTAGAAGACCCCTATTTATTTTGGGGTCAAACAGTCAAAGGTCAAGGTCACTATTACCTTAAAACTAAAAACAGTTTCTGTCCGTTAGCAATTTTCCATCTGTTAGCAATTTGATTTCCAGAGCATAACTTAAGTTCTGTTTTGCCCACACTGTTCAGACTTCATGAGATGATTGTCCATATTTGGTAAAGACCCCTATTGATTTTGGAGTCAAAAGGTCAAAGGTCAAGGTCACTTTTACCTTTAAACTGAAAACAGTTTCTGTATGTTAGCAATTTGGTTTCAGGAGATTAACCATTTGGCCCACAATGTTCAAACTTCATAGGATGATTGTCCATATAGGGTAGAAGGCACCTTTTGATTTTGGGGTCAAAAAGTCAAAGGTCAAGGTCACTATAACTTTGATACTGAAAACAGTTTCCGGAGCAAACATTGTCCATCCGTTAGCAATGTTCCGTCTGTTGGCAATTTGGTTTCCGGACCATAACTTAAGTTCTATTTGGCCCACAATGTTCAAACTTCATAGGATGATTATTCATATTGGTTAGAAGACCCCTGTTGATTTTGGGATCAAAAAGTCAAAGTTCAAGATCACTATTACCTTAAAACTGAAAACAGTTTCCGTCCGTTAGCAATTTCGTTTCCGGAACATAACTTAAGTTCCTTTTGGCCCAAAATGTTCAAACTTCATTGAATGATTGTCCATATTAGGTAGAAGACCTCTATTGATCTTGGGATCAAAAGGTCAAAGATCAAGGTCACTATTTCCTTGATACTGAAAACAGTTTCCGGATCATAACTTA
The DNA here is from genome assembly GCF_026571515.1 of Ruditapes philippinarum. Taxonomy (NCBI): domain Eukaryota; kingdom Metazoa; phylum Mollusca; class Bivalvia; order Venerida; family Veneridae; genus Ruditapes; species Ruditapes philippinarum. Next base: position 31,736 of record NW_026862314.1, on the reverse strand, counting down.
AGTTACATTTGACCCACAATGTTCAAACTTCAAAGGATGATTGTCCATATTAGGCAGAAGACCCCTATTGATTTTGGGGTCACAAAGTTAAAGGTCAAGGTCTCTGTTACCTTGATACTGAAAACAGGTTCTGGAGCATAACCTAAGTTCCATTTGATCCACAATGTTCAAACTTCATAGGATGATTGTCCATAATGGGTAGAAGACCCCTATTGATTTTTGGGCCACAAGGTCAAAGGTCAAGGCCACTAGTACCTTGATAATGAAAACAGTTTCCGGAGCATAACTTAAGTTCCATTTGGCCCACAATAATCCAACTTCATAAGATTAATGACCATATTGGGTAGAAGACCCCTATTGATTTTGGGGTAATATGGTCATGTGTCAAGGTAACTTTTATTTTAATACTGAAAACAGTTTCCAAAGCATAACTTAAGTTCAATTTGGCCCACAATATTTAAACTTCATTGGATGATTGTTCATATTGGGCAAAAGACCCCTATTGATATTGGGGTCACTAGGTCAAAGGTCAAGCTCACAATTACCTTAATACTGAAAACAGTTTCTGGAACATAACATAAGTTCTATTTGGCCCATTTTATTCAAACTTCATAGGATGATTGTCCATATTAGGTAGAAGACCCCTATTGATTATGGGGTCACAAGGTCAAAATCACTATTACCTTAAAATTGAAAACAGTTTCCGGAGCATATCTAAAGTTCCATTTGGCCCACAAAATTCAAATTTCTTAGGATGATTGTCCATATAAGGTAGAAGACCCCTAATGATTTTGGGGTCACAAGGTCAAAGATTAAGGTCATTTTTAATAACTTAAGTATTAATCAACATACATCTGTAAAATTTGATAGGATGAACAGCTTATTCCCATGTCTTACAAATGCTTCATCCTTACTAAAAAACAACACTTTCGGGCATATAATGCTCCGCCTAGCGGTGCTCTTGTTTGCAATTTCTATTATTTTGCAATTGCAATGTCGGTAGCATCGAATGAATTAAATGGTAAATCAAAAGCAGATAAATGGGTACTTATAAAAATCTTATAATGGCTACTTATCTTTGCCGGATTATCTAGCTCGAAGGTAATTGTTTATTGCTGTAACGTGGCTAACATTTATGCTAGTTAACAGTTGACCCTGATAGACGGGACCTTAACTTTTAAAGCACCTGTGTTAACAACAGACTATCCCCTTATATGCATTATCAGATGATGTGTATTGTTAAATAACTTTAACAAGTCCAAATTTTAACTAGACCATTGTGACTGAAACTGTACCGGTTGCGTATAATGACATAGCGTTATCAATTTTCATTCAGTTTACATAATAAACATCAACAACAAATACAATATCTGTCGAGACTTTATTTAGATAATCTCTGTATACACATACACATACATATATCTAAAGCTGTGGTTCAAACTTGTGACAATGTATATGACATACACACTCTCGTATTCTCAATGACTGATACGGTTATAAAAAGAAGTATTTTATTAATAGAGATACAAATGTGTTGTCATGAGCTGTAATTGTCTATTCATCGATACGAGTACAAAGATCATCAAAATAGAGCGGCGATCACGGAACGCAACATCCAGCCGTAGGCTACCAATCAGAAATGGGGGGAATTTGCAACAATATTGATATGAAATTGCTAAGTACGTATACAATAATGTTTGATTTTATGTTATATCATTCTAATTCAATAATGACAACACTCATTTCATGTAAAATTACAGGTGCCGTCTTTACACTCATTATGATTACCAATAATAATTACTTTACTATTGATTTGTTAAAACTATTATTGTTCAACCTAAATAAATATCAATTAGATTAAACAATGGTTAAAATGGTTTCGCTTGGCCCTCAACTACTGGACGGATTTCACCAAATTTGTACAGTTGCAATCCTTCCAACATTTTCAATTTTGTGATGTTGGGCTTTCTTTAGGGATTCGTTTTTTTTTCTCTATTTCATTTTGTTATTATAAAACACGTTTTAAAAAATAAAAGATTCAGTTAAAACCGAACATTAAACTTCTGACTGATGTTAACAAATTATTTCGATGTTGTCTGTCCGTTTAGCTTAACAAGGAAAGCAATTAAAACAAACGACAAATTATAATCCTTCTGTAATTATAGCCCGAGATTCTTAATCTACGGATCGCTGGTTCGAACCTAGACGGAAGAGATTTTTTCCCTAATGGTCATTTATCTCTAACCGCTGATTTATGGTCAGTCTAATGCTGTAAAATTGGTTAGTAATGTTTTGTTGTCCGAGAAAGCCGGTTTGACGACCGACCGCCACGATTTGACCAAAAATGCTGATAAGATCGGGATAAAACAAGACAGAAAAACGCCCGGTTCGAATAATTTCATAGATCAGTCTTAAATAATTTAATAAAATTTATTTTAGATCTTTGATAAATATACATGTACGTAAAATACTTTGGTTAAAATTAAGGGTAAGACGTGCATTGAAACGTTAGCGGAAAGATTCCAGTTCCTTAAAATATGCAAGCAGGGTTTCACCGCGTAAAACATGCATCTGAACAATTAAAACACAGATAGTGCATTACTCTTTCCTGATCAAAAGTATAAGAATAGATAATATCTTTTATGATATAATTAAGTAAATCATATTTCAACTGGATAAAAAATTGCACAAGATACAATACATAGACTGAATTAAAAAAAAACAAATACTTAGACTGAATTTGAAAATCTGAAATAATTGTCTGTGTATGTTTTAGACATTTACTATTCTTAAAACAGTATATTTCATTACAGATTATCTAAAATCAAAATGTTATGATGCAATTCTTAACAATGTTTAAAAGACCATGATAGTTTTGTATGACCAAAATTAAACTCGCATATACATCTAAAATACAATACAAAACATCCATACAACACAAATAATACAGAAATCAAAATGAAAAATAGTTTGGTGTTAGAATGATGATTGGTTGATTGTGTAAAAGTCAAATTCTGTTGGTTCTTCTAAAATCTCAGTGTATGTTGGAAATTATTTCAAACAAAGAGCCCTTAAATAAGTGTATTGCCACATAGTAGATGATATCCAAATATCTACCTCTTAAAATAATTCTAAAAAATTGCAAGGCGTCTAATTGAAGGGAGTTCTAATGCAATAAACTATTTTCATTTGATTTGGATTGTAGATCAGCAACTTTATTAATTAACACCACCCAAGCACAGGAACACCGCCCATGCACATGGACACCACCAATGTACATCAACATCGACCATCCACATTAACACCGCCCATCCCCTTTCAACCTAGTCCTCATCTAACGTCGAATCTGACTTTTCAGTTGAAACGTCACTTATCAGAGAATTCCTTGGTGCTGTCAAATTTGTACTTTGGAGTTCAATTCCGTGGGATATGTCTTCACTACATTCGGAAACATCGCTTCTGTCCTCCAGGACGTCATCAGTAAATTTCTTAAGTCTATGTATAGCTGCTGACGCAACCTGAAGAATTTCTTCAGTTACACTTTTTCTATGCACAACGGAGGCCAACGGCTCTAAAAAGTCAACACTTTGGCGGCGTAGTTCTGAAATGTAATGGTATACTTTTGACGCAAATAAAACGGCCTGAAAATCGTTACTAACCTATTTTTGGATGTATAATATATATAACTACTGATTTTACTTATGCAAACAATTATTAAAGATGCAAGCACACCTAATTCTGCTTCATATTTCATATGACATGGGACTTCAAATGTCCTAATATTTATAGAAATGAACGGCCAAAAAAAATGAAGATGCAAGTTATTCTAGACTTGCAGACAGTAACTGCTGTCAAATAATAAAATTAAAATGCAGATAACATATCTTAGAATAATATTTTCTATTGTACTATTCGGTCATTATTATATAATCTGGCTGCAGTGAGATCAACAATCATGTGCTAAAGATAGACACATGAGTAAATGAATAAAATGTCCAAAATGAATCAACTAAATTGCTAAGTATCCAATAGGGAAAATAAAAGAAAAATGACCAGTAATGGTCTTAACAAGAAGATGAATCTTTTATATAATTTAAATTGTGTCCTTATTTTGAGTACATGTTTGTTGTAAATCTATTGTTTTAAATCTGTCTTACTATCTTTTTAATAATACTGTTGTTATGTAGTAACAATTTGATATCACTGTTAAGCGCCTTTGAACGAGTAAATGAAAAGGGCGCTATATAAGTTTGTTAAATAATAATAATATATGAGCCGTGTCACGACAAAACCAATATAATTAGTTTGCGACCAGCATGGATGCAGATCAGCCTGCAAATCCGCGCAGTCTGGTCAGGACCAATGCTGTTCGCTTACAAACTTTATATCAAGAAGAGAAACCGATAGCAGACAGCATGGATCCTAATCAGACTGTGCGGATGCGTAGGCTGGTCTGGATCCATGCTGGTCGCAAACACATTGTGTTGGTTTTGTCATGGCGCGGCTCATATGTTTTACCATTTTGTTTATGAAACCCTGTTCCAATAATGGATAGAATATGACAGGCGCCCAGTTGTATCTCTTTATCGTTAGGATGTGCTGTCATTGACAAAGCTACTGCGTCACACACGTTCTGAGTGGTTGTCCCTCGTACTAAATCTGTTATGTATATAAAATGTTTGTTTTTATTATCTTTATCATACACAAAACTTTATATACGTACATATACAGTAGATAAATACTATCATTATCAGAAATATAGAGAAAGATGGAAACCATAAATAATGCAAAAAGGGTAAAATTGTTAACGTTTGCAGGATCGATATGAAAGACGGTTTTAAAATGTGTTTCCTCTAAAAGCGACTTTAGCAGAAATCAATATTTTAAAACGAAAATGACTACATGTAGAATTTAGATGGAACCGGGTGGTTGCAGGCTCTAATTTCGAATAACTTGTCTATTAACGGTACGGTTCAAATCCAACCAAGAACACCAAAAATTCTTTCACGTAATAGATTATAAAGATGTCTATTGCATTAAATAAATTCCGAGATTGCATGAAACAATACTAGTAGTGACCGTTTTAAATGACTTTTTCAATGTAACTATAAAATCTCAGTATTCTCAGCACATGTGCATTTTGACATATTTAAAACATGACAGAGTCGAAAGTGAACAGTACAAGTTCAAGTTTGATATTATTTATAACAACTTAAATAGTACCAACGTTTTCCCGAAAATATCTATCAAATGTGTAATTTATATGTTATTTCGTTTCTACCATACACGATTAATTGAATTCTAAATACTAATATAGAAAATACATGGTTGATGTCGGGATGGAGAAGGTTTATCCGGTGAGCGAGAAAGTGTATCTTGGCGAGCTTTAGCGAGCCAAGATTCACTTTCGCAGCAAACCGGATAAACCTTCTCCATCCCGACATCAACCATGTATTTGATTTATCCTGCTTTTTATCATGTTTTTAGAATAATTAAATGGTTTCATTCTTCTTTTCCCCGATAAAATAGCATCTATATGCAGCTTTGTTTTGCTGCTAAATATGTGACGTCATGATATGACGTAATGACTGGAGATAGATAAGTTTATCCGGCAAGGCTTTATCCAGCTGATGATATAGACAGTAGCTGGATAAACAGTTAATAAATTAAATGTAAGAGAACCTCTAAATAACCAAGTTCTATTCATTATTTTGGTAATTTTTGGTTTCTTTCGTATTCTTTCTTTTGATATTTCTTTACAAACGATGTGTTACAACTGGCGATATTCAGCATCAATGTACGCGAAATTTAACGAAATATCCCAGCTTACTGTTTATGTGTCACTTCAAAAAACATATATACTAGTACATGTATATAGCTAACCTGCTTTGCAGATGTTTTCCAATGATACCAGGCAGATTCCAATGATGTCGGCATTTTGTAAATGAGCTTTCATGGTCTGTATTAGCACATCTATACAACACATCTCCTGTAACGTCTCCAGACCCTTCTCTAGAATATATATGTATTTGTATATGAGTTGCGCCATGACAAAACCAACGTAATTAATGCGTTTGCGACCAGCATGGATCAAGACTAGCCTGCGCATCCGCGAGGTCTGATCAGGATCCATGTTTTTCGCTTACACACCCTTTTAATAAGTAGGGAAACTGATAGCGAATAGCATGCACGCCGATCAGACTGCGCAGATGTGCAGGCTGGTCTGGATCCATGCTGGTCGCAAACGCATTATGTTGGTTTTGTCATGGCGCGGCTGATATATTGTTTCCTTTCGCTTCATTGCTATGTAAAAACATTTTTCCCCATTCTAAATATTCAGGAGGGGGTTTCCTTGACCGATTGGTTAAGGTCGTTGACTTCAAACCATTTAACCACTAACCGTTATGGGTTCAAATCCCTCCAGGAATTTTGGAATCGTTCATGTGAGGAAGCTTTCCAGCTACCTTGCGGTTGTCGCAGGTTCTTCTAAGGTGCCCGTTTGTGCCTGAAATAATGCACAAAGGGGCCCCTGAGGTCTTATTCCATCAGTCAAGCTGGAAAATTGCATTATGACATGCATTGGTGTGACGTAAAACGCAACCAAAAGATATCAAGAACCTGTTCACGGGCATATTTTAGGTATGTACTCGTTAATGTTCAATGACTATTTCGTTCCTTTTTTCATAAATTTAAACTTAAAGCGAAGAGATCAATATAAAAGTCAAATTGCTGAGAAACAAATTTTATTATTTAAGCATTAAAATAAAAAAAAATAGTCGTGAAGGACCGGAAGCGGAAGCTTATAATTCAGTGTCGTTCACCTTTTACATGAAGATCAAAACAGGAACAAGCTATTGTCATATACGTAATATTTTATCAATAAGTGAAAGTGGTAATTTTTTATTTTGTCCACAGGATGTTCTTGAAATAACAGGAACTTATTATGATAAAATACGTAAGACATTACATTTATTGTGTAAATCAAATTAGAATAATTATATTGTTATCAAACGTTTCAAAAACAACAACAGGAAATTCTTGTAAAAGAAACACAAATATATATTAAAAATAAATATTATCACGTTTGCAAACAGTTTGGCATAATAGCAATGATATAAAACAGAAGAAGTTGGTATCATGAAAATGATTTAAAGTTGTTTAAAATTGAATTAAAGACGGAGGAAAAAGAGATTCATGTTATTGTATATGCATGGGGTTTCATAAAAAATGTCCATATATCAAAGTAATGAGATATAAAGTAAACTAAGATTTTTCTACAAAAAATATAAAAGTAAACTAAGATTTTTCTACAAAAAGGCTTCTTTGTTAATTTATCTAAACTGATATGCAACACAAAATATAGATCTACAATTTTAAGACTAAGTGTTTGATCTATATTTTCTTTAATCTATAATGATCCATTTATTATACCCCACATAATTTAGATACCTTTGTGTAGCCGTTATGTTATGAAAATAATTACAGATGTGCAAACATCATAAGAATATCTCACCAAATTTATACTATGTGAAAATAGTTGACACAGATAATAAACAAGAGAGTCGTACATATCAAAAATGGTAGATAATGACAGATAAGAAAGGTGGGAATGAAATTATATAGGAAAATGCATGTAAAGATATCTCACAATTTGATATTAGATATCATAAATATCACATACGATCATAAATGATCTATGAAATGTTCAAGAAAACAAGTTACCTGACGCTGATAGGTAAGAGATTATTCCGGAACATATCAGTTGTATGTTACTGTTGTCTTCATATTTCTTCATTTTTGATAACAGAACGACCATAACCTCTCTCGATAGAAGCTCAATATCCTTGTCTGTAGGAAAAACAGTAAATTTACTTCATGAAAACCGACAAATTACGTTGTTTTTCGTGTTTTAATGGGCAACAAATAAGCTTTGACATATACATGTATATAAGTAAGTGTGTCTTGGTAGTTTACCGCTTTTTGAGTTACCACGTGGTACATGTGCAGCATTAAGACTCTTACACAATTATGAGCGGGATTACTTGCGGTTAAAATGAAATTTAATAGAACAAGCAGTGTATACATAAGACGGGTTGCTCAGAATATCAAAAATATAAATTTTGTATAAAATGGATTTTAAATATCATTGCTGATATAATAAAAAAGTTAACAGTCTGTACAACTTATCTGTAAGCATTTCGAAGAAATCAAAATATATGATTAAATTAAATGGTGTGGTAAAAACTACTCAGTAACAAGGTCTCAATTTGAACCAGATACATGGAAATTCCTTATTGCACCAAACACCAATGCATTCTTTCAAATGAATGCTGGTTGGGATCTAAAAAAATGTATGTTCAGCAATATTTAATGAATGACATACATTGTTTTACTAGAAGTCCTTCTTTAATCGAAAATTGTAGGGGCAAATTATTTATAAATGCCCAATGGGAAAAAACATTAAAGCGTTACCTATAGCAACCTGAGCAATGATTTTACAACCACTGATCTGCACATCAATGTCATCAAAGTCCTGCATTACACGTATTATTTTCTCCATGGCATTCTTGTTGAAAAGTTTCTTGCATTCTTTACCTAGACAAGTAATTAATGTTTCAATTAATACATAGTGTAGGAGCTCGTTTATTGCAAGATGTACAAGAAAAGCATTGATACAAAACATCAAAAAGCGCCGGGAAGTTAAAGCTAATTCACATATTGAACAGAGCTGTTGATAATAGTTTTATTCTATACTTGGTGGATTTTAAAATGCATATGTTAACTTTTCCAACTAAAAATGAATTGTAGCAAAACTTATGTGCTGTTTTGAAATTAAATGAACACCCGATTATCTTGTGGGTTTTCAGAGATAAAAAGTTAGATTGCTACAGCACATAAAATGTTTAAATAGCTAAAATTAGAGCTGTAAATATCCCGTCTACATTACTTCCAGACCATTTATTTTATTTATTTATTTATTTAATTTTTTTTTCTATTTTTTTTAATTTTTTTTTTTATTTCATTATTTTTTTTTTTTTTTTTTTTTTTTTTTTTTGGGGGGGGGGGTCTTATTAAATTCAAAATTCAAGTAGCGAATACAAAGCAATGAAATAAATAATAAAAGTCTACTGCATCTAGTATTCCAAGGGGTCCAAAGTCCTAATCGGAATCCACGTAGCTTAAATGAACTGATAAAAAGTCGGTGTTTCCATTACATTGTTTTATTGATTGTAAACATCAGTTCCACTTATACAGAATAAATTGTCATACTTTGTACAAAATTATGATGTTCTTCAATAAAGCATTTCATACAATTGTTTTTTTTTAGATATACTTACCTCCTTTAAGAGAGTTTTCGTAAAAGGTACCCAGTGCCCTTGCAACTTCTACACTAGTAGATATGGAGAGTCTGAGATAAAGTAATATAGATTCCACACTTTCAAGAGCAACTGCGTTTATACCTACAATTTGGATAAAATGTAATAAATTTACCATCCATATATCATATCGATATTTCAACCCATTCGCTATGCAGAAATCCAGTCAATGGAACCATTTAAGACACGTTAATAAGCGGTCTCAAATGCCCTTTCGGACAAATCTATTTAACAAAAAATGGTATTGCCCAGTTATCAAAATATTAAATGCTTAAAATCGAAATGTATACTGAACAACGGATGAATAGAAAAGGGTCCATGGATATTATTTTAGAATATACATCTGCAAAAGCAAAATGATGCATTTTATGCCGAAGCCCGCATGCCGAGAGATTTAATCAATACAAAAAGGTACATTAGCGCTATTCTTGTATAATGTATATGTCTGAATCAGTAAGTATGCGTTTTGCTATACATATTATAAAGAAACCATTGCTTGTCTGTTAATGTAATGTCATTTGACAATATGCTTCGATTATAAAACTACATGGGCCGTCATTGCACATTGCTGTTTCTATAATCCGCCCTGAGTCACGCATATTAAAAAAAACGTGCAACAACGATGTGCAGTAGCAAGAATATATACGTAAATGTATGTTTTCTAATCTGCGTGTTCAGTCTTTAGTCAAGAATAAACATCAAATGTCAGGGTTAGGGTAGCTAAAATAACAATGTTAATGACGCTTACATAATGTAATAGCATATAAACAGAATTTTTCGTTTACTTCCTAATGCGCAATTTTTCTTGACTCCATCGTATCAAAATTATGCATATGTATCTTTTTCCGAAGAAAAAACTTAAGTTGAACTCTTTACGAATTGTATATTTACCTTAATAATTTTTTTTGCATAAATTAACAAACTGGAACATTTTAATAAGGAGAGGGGTTAAAAGTGTTATAAAATGTTTTAATATTTCGGTTTTAATAAAAGTGTGTGTATATTAGATGTATGCAATAATATTATTAAACTTAATTATACATCTCAATTTGCTGATTGAAGGTGTGTCATAAGATAGAAAGATGTCTTAATTAATTTACATGTGGACAATTATTGCATTCCTTAACCTTTAAATCATACACATATACATATGATGTACAGATTAGCATATATATGAATAAATGGCCAAGTTAAAGAACAATGCTAGGTCAGAAATCAACGACAAAGGCAATATGGGGTAATATACCTCTTCTCGGCAAGTTTGCTAGGCATGTGCATCCAAAGTTGAGAATATCTGGAGAATGGCAGTAAGACTTCAAGGTCATGGAGATAATTTGGATACCGCTTTCCTCGGCAATCCACCAACAGCCTTTGTCTGTAAATATGTAATAAAATGAGCATCTAATGTATGTGAGAAGTTAGCAGTGAACAGTGAGCTAAGCAAAAAGGCATTTCAATTTATATAGGGAAGGTAATGATCTGCTGTAATGCTCAGCTGTTTTGGGCATCTAGCAGGGCATTCCTAAATATAGTGTAAAATGCTCTGCTGCAATACTCAGCTGTCTTGGCAATCTAGCAGAGCATTCCTAGCTTTAGTGAAAAAATGCTCTGCTGGAACGCTCAGCTGGCTAGGCAATCTAGCAGTGCATTACTAAATATAGTGTTAAAATGCTCTGCTGGAATGCTCAGCTGGCTAGCTAAGCTGGCTAGGCAATCTAGCAGGGCATTACTAAATATAGTGTAAAAATGCTCTGCTGTAATGCTAAGCTGGCTAGGCAATCTAGCAGGACATTACTAAATATAGTGTACAAATGCTATTCTGGAATGCTAAGCTGGCTAGGCAATCTAGCAGGGCATTACTTAATATAGTGTAAAAATGCTCTGCTGGAATGCTAAGCTGGCTAGGCAATCTAGCAGGGCATTCCTAAATAAAGTGAAAAAATGCTCTGCTGGAATGCTAAGCTGGCTAGGCAATCTACCAGAGCATTACTTAATATAGTGTAAAAATGCTCTGCTGGAATGCTAAGCTGGGTAGGCAATCTAGCAGGACATTACTAAATACAGTGTAAAAATGCTCTGCTGGAATGCTAAGCTGGGTAGGCAATCTAGCAGGACATTACTAAATACAGTGTAAAAATGCTCTGCTGGAATGCTAAGCTGGCTAGGCAATCTAGCAGAGCATTACTAAATATATTGAACAAATGCTATTCTGGAATGCTAAGCTGGCTAGGCAATCTAGCAGGGCATTACTAAATATAGTGTAAAAATGCTCTGCTGGAATGCTAAGCTGGGTAAGCAATCTAGCAGGACATTACTAAATACAATGTAACAAGATATGTTTGTAAAACATGTATGCCCCCTATCAGCAGCCAATTTGTCATGTGATAAGGTTATTATGCATGACTTCTGACCCAGTGATCAAACAATTAATAAAGGTTATCAAGTATCTACTGGTCATGACCTTAACCTTTGACCCCTTGACCCAAAACTCAATAGGGGTCATCTGCTGGTCACAACCAATCATCATACAAAGTTTGAAGTTCCTAGGCCTTAGCATTTTTAGTTAATTGATCGGAAACCGTTTTAACATACAAGGTCAATGTGACCTTGACCTTTGACCCCTTGACCCCAAAGTCAATAAGTCATCTGCTGGTCATGACCAATCACCATACCATGTTTGAAGTTCCTAGGCCAAAGGGTTCTTAAGTTATTGATTTGAAAGCATTTTTACCTACAAGGTCAATGTGACCTTGCCCTTTGACCCTTAACCCCAATATCAATAGGGTCATCTACTGGTCATGACCAATCACCATACCAAATTTTGAAGTTCCTAGGCCTAAGGGTTCTTTAGTTATTGATCAGAAACCGTTTTTACCTAAAGAGGTCAATGTGACCTTGACTTTTGACCCCCTTGACCCCAAAATCAATAGGGGTTATCTACTGATCATGACCAATCACCATATCAAGTTTGAAGTCCTTAGGCCTAAGGGTTCTTTCGTTATTGATAGGAAACCGTTTTTACCTACAAAGTCAATGTGACCTTGACCTTTGACCCCTTAACCCCAAAATCAATAGGGGTCATCTGCTGGTCATGACCAATCACCATACCAAGTTTGAAGTTCCTAGGCCTAATTAAGGTGTTCTTTCGTTATTGATCGGAAATCGTTTTTACCTACAAGGTCAATGTGACCTTGACCTTTGACCCCTTGACCCCAAAATCAATAGGGATCATCTGCTGGTCATGACCAATCACCATACCAAGTTTGAAGTTCCTAGGCCTAAGGGTTTTTTGTTATTGATCAGAAACCGTTTTTACCCAAAAGGTCAATGTGACCCTTGACCTTTGACCCCTTGACCCCAAAATCAATAGGGTCATCTACTGATCATGACCAATCACCATACCAAGTTTTGAAGTTCCTAGGCCTTAAAAGTTCTTTAGTTATTGATCTGAAACCGTTATTGCTTACAAAGTCAATGTGACCTTGACCTTTGACCCCTTGACCCCAAAATCAATAGGGGTCATCTACTGATCATGACCAATCACCATACCAAGTTTGAAGTTCCTAGGCCTTAATGTTCTTTAGTTATTGATAGGAAACCGTTTTTGCTTACAAGATCAATGTGACCTTGACCTTTGACCCCTTGACCCCAAAATCAATAGGGATCATCTACTGATTATGACCAATCACCATACCAAGTTTGAAGTTCGTAGGCCTTAATGTTCTTTAGTTATTGATCGGAAACCGTTTTTGCTTACAAGGTCAATGTGACCTTGACCTTTGACCCCTTGACTCCAAAATCAATAGGGGTCATCTACTGGTCATGACCGATCACCATACCAAGTTTGAAGTTCCTAGGCCTTAAGGTTCTTTAGTTATTGATCGGAAACCGTTTTTGCTTACAAGGTCAATGTGACCTTGACCTTTGACCCCTTGACCCCAAAATCAATAGGGGTCATCTACTGGTCATGACCAATCACCATACCAAGTTTGAAGTTCCTAGGCCTAAGGGTTCTTTAGTTATCACTCGGAAACCATTTGGTCTACGGACCGACGGACCGACGGACCGACAAGTGCAAAGCAATATATCCCCTTTTCTTCGAAATGGGGGCATAAAAATGCTCAGCTGGAATGCTCAGCTGGCTAGGCAATCTAGCAGAGCATTAGTAATATATTGAACAAATGCTTTTCTGGAATGCAAAGCTGGCTAGGCAATCTAGCAGGACATTACTAAATACAGTGTAAAAATGCTCTGCCGGAATGCTAAGCTGGCTAGGCAATCTAGCAGAGCATTACTAAATATATTGAACAAATGCTTTTCTGGAATGCTAAGCTGGCTAGGCAATCTAGCAGGGCATTACTAAATATAGTGTAAAAATGCTATGCTTGAATGCTAAGCTGGCTAGGCAATCTAGCAGGGCATTACTAAATAAGGTGTAAAAATGCTCTGGTGGAATGCTAAGCTGGCTAGGCAATCTAGCAAGGCATTCCGAAATATAGTTAAAAAATGCTCTGGTGGAATGCTCAGTTGGCAGACTGATTCTGAGTTCCAGGATTTATTGTTGCCAAGGTTTTATTGACATTTTCGACTTCTAGGCAATTCTGAGGCACTCGCAGACTTTCAAGAATTTTCGGTGCAAATAGAAATAATGATATTTTTGACTTCTAAGGACCTTTAAGAGACTATTTCATTGTCCTGCGACTTTTTGAAGGACACTCGCAGACTTTCAGGAATGTTGGTGCCAATACTAATATTGACAATTAAGATATCTAGGGACCCTCAAGAGTCCATTTTGGTCGTCTGCCATTGATTCTTGGACACTCGCAGACTTTCAGGAATTTTGGTGCCAATGCTGATATTGACAATTAAGACTTCTAGGGACCCTCAAGAGTCCATTTTGGTCGTCTGCCATTGATTCTTGGACACTCGCAGACTTTCAGGAATGGTTGGTGCCAATGGAAATATTCATATTTTTGACTTCTAGGGACCTTTAAGAGTCCATTTCATTGGCCTGCAGCGTATTGTTGGACACTCGCAGACTTTCAGGAAAGTTTGATGCCAATAGAGATGATGGCAATTTTTACTTCTAGGGACCCACCAGAGTCCATTTTTATGGTCTGCGACTGAATCTGGGACATTCGCAGACTTTCAGGAATCTCTGGTGCCAATGTAGATAATGACATTTTTGACTTCTAGCGACATCCCAGAGTTCATTTCGCTGGTCTGCGACTGATTTTGGGACACTTGCAGACTTTCAGGAATTTTGATGCCAATGGAGATAATGACATTTCTGACATTTAGGGAACCGCCAGAGTACATTTCTTGGGTCTGCTACTGATTCCTTGAGACTCGCAGACTTTCAGGATATTTAGTGCCATTGCAGATCATGACATTTTTACTTTTAAGGACCCCTTAGTCATAAGCAGAGCATTTTTACCCTAAAATGTCATTATCTGCATTAGCACCAAAAATTCCTGAAAGTCTGCAAGTGCCCTATAATCAGTCGCAGACCAACGAAAAAGACTCTGGATGGTCAAAAATGTCATAAATTGTAATTATCTCTATTGGCACCAACAATTCCTGAAAGTCTGTGACTGTCCAAGATTAAGTCGCAGACCAAAAAAATGGACCCTGGATGGTCCCTAGAAGTAAATAATGTCATTATCTGCCTTGACATCAAAAATTCCTGAAAGTCTGTGAGTGCCTTAGAATCAGTCGCAGACCAAAAAAATGGATTCAGAAAGGTCCCAATAAGTCAGAAATATCATTTTCTGCATTGACACCAAAATTCCTGAAAGTCTGCGAGTGACTCAGAATCAGTCGCAGACCAACGAAAAAGACTCAGGAGGGTCCTTTTGAAGTTAAAATGTCATTATCTCCATTGGCACCGAAAATTTCTGAAAGTCTGCGAGTGTTCCAGAAACATTTACAGACCAACGAAATGGACTCTGGATAGTCCTATAAATTCACAAATGTCATTTTCTGCATTAATACCAAAAATTCCTGAAAGTCTGCGATCGTCCAAGAATCAGTCGGAGACCAAAGAAATAGACACTTGAGGGTCCCGTAGAAGTCAAAAATGTCATTATCTGCATTGGCACTAAATATTTCAGAAAGTCTACGAGTGCCAAATAATCAGTTGTAGACAAACGAAATTTATACTTTATTTAAGAATGTCCTGCTAGTTTGCCTAGACAGCTCAGCATTCCGGCAGATCATTTTTACACTAATTTTCAGAATGCTTTGCTGGATTGCCTAGCCAGCTGAGCATTTTTAACACTTTATTTAGGAATGCCCTGCTAGACTGCTAAGCTTGCTGAGCATACCAGCAGAGTATTTTTCGCACTATATTTTGGAACGCTCTGCTAGATTGCTTTGCCAGCTGAGCTTGCCAGCAGATCATGTTTACACTATATTTTGGAATGCCCCGCTAGATTGCTTAGCCAGCTGAGCATAACAGCAGAGCATTTTTACACTATATTTTGGAATGCCCCGCTAGATTGCTTAGCCAGCTGAGCATAACAGCAGAGCATCTTTACACTATATTTTGGAATGCCCCGCTAGATTGCTTAGCCAGCTGAGCATAACAGCAGAGCTTTTTATACTATATTTTGGAATGCTCCGCTAGATTGCTTAGCCAGCTGAGTATAACAGCAGAGTTTTTTTACACTATATTTAGGAATGCCCTGCTAGATTGCCTAGCCAGCTGAGCATACCAGCAGAGCATTTTTACACTATATTTAGTAATGGCCTGCTAGATTGCTTACCCAGCTGAGCATACCAGCAAAGCATTTCTACACTTTATTTTGGAATGCTCTGCTAGATTGCTTACCCAGCTGAGCATAACAGCAGATCATTGATTTCCCTATATAAATCGTAATGCCTTTTTGCTTAGCTCAATGTTAACTGCTAACTTCTCACATACACATCTAATATGTCATTCATAATAAAAATTACTTATTGCTCGATCTTAATGCTTCGTCTGTAATAAAAATTCTGTTAAAATGTAACGGTGCAAAAAAGACAAAATAGTTTTGCAACTTCATTTTCATAATATGCTACACGAATTTTTAAAACTTAGGAAATATCAATGATAAAAAACATACATTAAGAAAAATATGTGAAGGTTACTGAACGAAATGATTAAATGTTTCGGTTATTTTAAATGTCTGCTTACTTTGAATTGATAAAATACATTTATAGAAAATGAAGTGACTGACAATTATGAATAATTGGTATATAATATTGACATTTTACCGCCTTATGCATTGATATTTTAACTACAATGAGTTTTTTGTTTCTTATCCTGATAAATATTTTTTATAATATTGCACGTTTGTAACGTCGCTTTTCATTGGATAATCGTGACGTTTATATTATATGTTATTTTGGTTTTGGAGTGATATATGTGGATATATTACCTGTCAAGATTTTATATCACCCGAGCCGTTAGGCGAGGGTGATATTTTATCTTAGCAGGTAATATATCCACATATATCGCTCCAAAACCAAAATAATAATTTTATTACCCTTCCCCTGCCGAGTTAAGACATTTTTAAAATAAATCATTGCTACTTCAAATAAAACGTCGAAATAAGATGCCCTTTAGCGTACCCCTTCATCACTACATGACGTCAAATAAATTCATGACATATATTCTTTCGAACACAAGAGAAAAGGAGCAGTCTGTTGAACGCACTTTTTTGGAATTAATATCAAGCTTTCTCAAGGTCATATTTTTTTTCAATACTGATGAGAATATGTATGATTACTCTATTTTGGTAAATATTTATCATTTGACAGTTAAAAAGTGCTTGCAAATCGGAATTTACATCGCGTAAAATCAAACCGTACTCCATAGCGCATATTGTTTAGAGTTGGTGTACCCAACGGGGTAATGCAGTGTGTATATTTCCCGTCTGGCTCGGTCATATCAATTTCTTTCGGGTGATAAATATCCAATCAAAAAAGCGGAAAAATCTGGAAGGGTAATAAAGTTTTATATACACGACTGCTGCTGATTTATGAAGAAATCTCGATTTATTCCTCTAAAAATGATGCTTGCTATATTATAAATTCGTTACAGATATTTCTGACAAGTTATATGGCCGTATATAAACATTTGTTTGCAATATAAACCTCGCCTGGTTTATATTTACAAACAACCATTCATAAAGGACCATATAACTTGTCAAAATCTTTACAACTAATACTGTAATATATTCTCAAAAGTATGGACATGATGTTTCGATTAGGCCAATTTTAGTTCAGATAATTCATAAACTGAATATAACACCACGTAATACGCACTTTCTTATCAAATGTCGTAAGTTTTGACGATTACAGAACTAATTAATATGGAAAAAACTGGAAATTTTGGCTTACCAGATTCAATAAGATTACAGAGTAATTTGAGAGCATTCAGCTGCAACGGTTCATCTTCTCTGTTGTTTGTCATAGCCTGTAATACTGCATGAACACCTCCATTCTTCAAGATCCGGAACTTGTTATCTGGAACTGTTCAAAGTTCGAATGATTTTACGGTAAGAAATAATTATGTTAATTACTTATTTTCTATGTAAATGGATTGATACGATGTGAGTTCACATTTAAATAAACATAATAATATTAAGTATATTTTTATACTTTTTTGTTTAACAGCGCACCAACACAATTTAAGTTATATGGCACCTCACCGGCTGGAGCTGAAAAATGCTTAGACGCCAGTTATTCAAACTCATACGATGAAGCAGGGATAAACAGTGGCTAAAATTCTGAGGCCTCAGTCCTTAAAGACAACCCCTTAACCACAAGGGACATATTTTCATACGTTTGATACAGTAACAATAAAAAAGGCATTTCGGACAATGAGTAAACAGTTAAACATTGACACAAAGTGTGTGTCCATGAAAAAAACAAAATTACCATTTGCTGACAGATTCGTCAGTGCCATACAGCCAGTGTTCTGGACACTTAAATTTCGTTCAATCTTCAACATGCAGGCAATGATGGCCTCTGAAGCTCCCATGTCTTCGGCATACTTCCGGAAGTTTACTGCAAAATATTATTACATATATATTGATACATACTGGCCTGAATGACTTTTGAAAGCTGTGATGTATGGTGGCTAATGTGTCGCCATTCTTGTTTTTTTATTAAATTCTGGAAACAAAGTGATCCTTCGGAAGCATCAATCACAACAAAATAACATAAGAATTGGAGATTCGGTTTGATTGAGTCTGTACATGAGGGATAAATGAATAAGTGCAACATCCCTCACGCCCCCTAGCACCGGCTTGAGTGGTACTCAATTCTCAATTAATTGAGACAATTAATTTTACAAATTGAATATAACTGAGTATAATGCGGATTTTCTTCAAATGCCGTAAGCTCTGTTTTTTAATTAACGTTATATATGGCAAAAAAAACTGGAGAAAACAGATTCAATAAGCCAAGCGAAAAAGTCGAGAATAAACAAGATAAAATGGCGGGGTGGCGGGACGAAAGCACGGTAATAAGCGGAGGCGCAGGGAAAAGTTAAACTAATAAATCATCGTCTCGCGGGCACAGGATGAGATTAAAGAAATAAAACGGCGGGGCCGCGGAGCGAAAACATGCGTTTTTCGTCTTTTTTATTCTCGACTTTCCGCTCGGCGGAGTCGCGGTGAAAACACGAATGTCACAAATCAGCCACCATAATGATGACCTTTATCATTCCAAATAGTTTTACCACTTTTGAAATCATTTACACTGAATTTTCCTTACAAGTAACGAACTTTTACCATTCACAGAGACACTGATGTTTATAAATTGACGAAGATTTACCATTAACACTGATTTACAAATTTGAAAACCCTTAACACTGATTGTCCGTTATACAAAAACGATATTCTGTATGGATTTATCCCATTAATGTTTTAGATTGACGAAGACTTACCGTTCACACTAATGTTTCCTATAGTTTTACAACTGTTTAGTTGTATGTCAATATTTTCCTCGTATGTCCTTCATTAATTTCAATCAACGTTGTTACACCATTCAGTCGGATAACAGTCTCATGTACGCATTCTTTAATAAACAAGAATAGTTATCATTTAAAATGAGTCATACCTTAAGTCAAATAAATTAAAAGTATGATAGCTTCCATGTCTTGTTTTCTTGAGACTTATATCCCAAAGTCGATATTTAACAAAGTTTCAAATTAGCATGTAATACGTTTGCGATTAGCATGGATCCAGACGAGCTGCGCATCCCGCTCAATCTGATCAGGATACATGTTGTTCGCTTACAAAGTGAAAACTGAAAGCGAACAGCATGGAGCCTGATCAGAACTGCGCGGATTATTATCATTATTATCATTTATTATTGTTATTATAATCATTATTATTATTGTTGTAACAAACATATGGCTGTCTTTAAAAATCTGTGCTCAACGTCAAAATTATTGAGCAACTGGCAACTTCCTAACTTAAGAAAATTTCAATTGCGAAATTAAATATGTAATGTTGTAACCTTTGTAAG
Source organism: Ruditapes philippinarum (assembly GCF_026571515.1). Taxonomy (NCBI): domain Eukaryota; kingdom Metazoa; phylum Mollusca; class Bivalvia; order Venerida; family Veneridae; genus Ruditapes; species Ruditapes philippinarum. Next base: position 11,838 of record NW_026862314.1, on the reverse strand, counting down.
ACACGAAAGTGTTGATGGCTCGCGTAACAGATGTGTTCCAGCAATTCCACCATTATTTGTAAATTAACTGCAAACAGCCCAGTAAGATCTCTACGGCTTTCTGACTGTCTTCATCACTTAAACGAGACGCTGCAGACAAACATATGAAAAAATATTTTAAAGTTTTTATAGTCACTCATTGAAAACTATTGCCCCGCCAAACTGACTATTGATACTTCTATGATGTGATGGAAAGATTTCATTAAAATGTAGCAAGTGCAATGTATATTCAGATAGATTCCAAATGAAGACTGCATCTTGAAAATTGCCGTTGCTGTCCCCGTAAAGGAACACTGTTATAGCTTACCACACATTTCAGATTTTAATAATTAAAATCTTCCCTGTGACAGAAATATTTCAAATTAAAGAAAACAAACCAGGTTATTTTTCATAATTATGAATAGGGGGTTTCGACTGTCACTTTCTTTGAAATTTTAATGCTGAGGACAGAGTTCCCTTGGCCATTTGACGAATTAGTCTTTTGTCTATCTTGGGTTTTAATTTTTAATTTAAAAAACTTTTGTGTCCCAACATTGATTGTACAAGGATCAGGTCCATGACACTCCGACTCGAATCATAATTTTATTTACACTTAGTTAATGAAAAGTAATGGAAACAAAAGCTAATAATATATACCATTAGAGCTTTTAGTTTAAATGTTATATACTTAAAACACCATTCTAAATAAGGTGCAAAACAACATGTATACATGTTGCAAAGCAAAAGGCAATCTAGAAATGTGGTTTTATCCGCAATCTGCATGAAGGCTTCTTAAAATGTTATTTTGCATATTATTAAAATGAATTTGAAATAAAAAATTTAAACTGAAAAACAATGTATTTATTTTCATTCTATTGAAAAAACTTAAAATAGTGTTGCAAATGAAACCTATTGAAAATTATAGATGAAGCGTCACATAATAATTTCCAAAAGGTCATATAACCAAAAAAAACAAAAAAAAAAATGAATTCCTAATCTAAAAGATTGCAAAAAACCCCCAGCTCCGTATTCCTGAATACATTCCACTGGGGAAAATAAACGAAATTTTTTTTCACAGCATATTGAAAGCGTTTTTTGCCCTTTCCAGTTTCCATAAGGGCCAAAACTGAATGTAAAAAATTTTGCCCAAAAATTTGCCCTAAGTTTTTAAAAAGGTATGAGGTATGGTATTTTATCTCTTAAATTTTATAACTTTGGGGGTTGCTTTTTTTTCCACTTTAAATGGGCCCCGTCACCCCCCATTTTCCCGGGTTTCAGCGTTCTATGTTTTTGGGAAATTATCGTTGTAAGTACCCCAAATGGTTGCTTGGAAGCCCTTAAAAAAACCGGTTTAAACGAAAATGAACTTCTGTAATCGCCGGGTTGGTATAGATCGCGGTCCCGGAAAAAAGTTTTGAACATGCACAAAAGTTTTCACTTCAGACCAGCGTTCTTCAACGTTTAAATTTCAAACGGCTTGAAGAACGTTTTAAGGCAGTTTTGCTACTTTCCGATCGTTCATATCTCAGTTCTTGATGCGATTTTTGGTGTCAAATAGAATTATGTATGATATGTAAGCTTTAATTCCCCGGGCAGCATTATTTTGTAAGAAAAAGGCGTTGACTATGACGTCAAAGCGCCTCTACTGTGGCGTATGAATTGCGACATTATATCGAAAAACGGCCTCTTTTCTATCAATTCTCGCCTTTTTTCTTCATTTGAATGGAAAAAACGTTTATTCACTTTCACTGACGTTCGCAACGTTTCGTCTTTCGGTAGTCAGCGTTCCTCAATTCGATACTTGGTTTTTACTTATCTTTTATTTGCGTGAACGACTCATGGCGATTTAAAAGCCCCGTAAAACGGTCTTCAAAGCACAAAACGTGTGACAAAAGGTTAAAAAACGCCCTTTTTGCGATCATTGACGCCCCTCTGTGCGCATTAAATCGTTTCCAAAACGACTAGCATATGTTAAAAAAAACCCAAGGGTTTCTTTTTGATTTTGTGCGACGTAGAGAACAAATTCCAGGGAAAGACCCTAAAAGATTTAGAAGGCAAATATATGTTTGCTTATAGCCCAACATCAAGTAGTTATAGGGAAACTTTAAAAAAACCCTGAAAAAATCGGGGGAAATCACCAGCAGAAAAAACCCCCCGACTTTTCATCCAAAGAAAAAGAAGCCCCACGCAATGACGAAGTTTTGGGAAAAAAATAAAAATATAAAAAAGGGTTAAAGGTTTTGGGATTTTTTAAAAAAATTTTTAGCTAAAAAACCCTTTCATCCAAATTTTTTTCCTTTTTTGTCTTTGATGCTGACTTTAAAAAACACACAAAACTGAATTCATTTATGAAATTTCTAGGGTTTCTGAAACCCTTTAAAGGCCGAAATTTTACCCCGTAAGTGGGCCCCGTTTTACAACGCTCTTTCAAGCGTGGGAAAAAATATTTCGCCCCACACCAGTGAACGTTAGCAAAACACTTTGGGTTTAGATTTACCCTATTTTCGTCGCTTTTTTCACGTTTCCCCCTTTCGTTTCACACACGTAGTTAGGGCTTTTGGACGCCTTTTAACCCAACGTGATGTGTCAGTTTCTTTAAAAGAAGTTAAAAAATTTTTGGGGGAAAGGGGGAAATTGGGGAAACTTTTTTTTTTTCAGAGGGCTTTGGGGGAACCCCAGAAGGGTCATGGGGGTTGACCCCCCCTTTAATACAAACTTTTGTTTTCCCCATGGAAATAAAATTTGGGGGATTTTTGATTTGATTAAATGATTTAATTTCAATAAATTTATTGCACAAATTAATAAGAAAAATTTACCCCGACCCTTTGGGCCCTAAAACAGTTGAAATAAATTAGTATTGAACTTAAAATGAATTTAAATATTTTTTATCACATCCCAAAATAAAGACCTTTTAAAGTAAAAAAAAAGCCTTCATTGACGACCCATATAAAACCTAACTTTTACCGTTTTACACTAGTTTGTTAACGCTAATGACGTATGTCAAATATTTGCACAGCCGTGCAATACCATATTTACGGGTCGCAAAATGGCAAGGTGAAATAAAAATCATCGAAATTTTTCCCTTTTTTATTATTGCAACTTATGTGAAATCCATAGAAATAAAAATAATGAATAATTGAAATCCATTCTAATTTTTCAAATGTATACATTTATTTTCAAAATAAACACCACATAGATTTAGTTTTTGTAGCACAAAAAAAATAAAAAGGTTTCGCTGAAGCCCATTTAAATTTTTTCCCGGTAAGTTTGTAAAAAGTTTTAAAACTTTTTTTTTATCATGAATTTTCCCCCATCATGTGGGGGTAGTAAGAAATAATGGTAAAGCCCCATGCATGACCCAACAACGTGTTTGGGTTAGGATGAAAATATGTAAAAATTTTTGGGGGAGATATTTTTTAAATTTTTTTCTGTTTTAAACTTGGTACATTTATTTTTTAAAAGAACAATTTTAGTACAAATATTTTGATATTTTGTATTCCCAATTTCCCCAGTTTTTTTTAAAGAAGGTACATGAATAGTTCTGCTTAAATAGAATTGAATAACCCATCCCATGATATACAATAAAGCCAAATACTGTTTTTTTATTAGAAATGTTTGACGTCTTTTAAAATTTATAATCCACTTTTTTCAACATATTTTCACTTATAAAATTTGTAGAAACTACTGTAACAATTTCTATATTTACAGTGCATCATGCCTGAAAATTTTTTACGTAAAAGGAATTAAAAAAACATTGTACCAAGGTAAAAGCTTGGCCCGTATGTCATTTTTCTCATTAAAAAGCCAAATAAAATATAGAAAATTATTTAAAGAATTTTAAAGTACAAAAGCTATAACTCAGTTAAAAAGTCAAAAAACCTAAAAAATTGGCAGTTTAAAAAAAGGAATTTTCTTTTTTAAAATCGTCCGCAGTGTGTCATTTCTATTTACAAACAAGTATTTAAATAAAATTTTAGATATTCTTTGTGTATACCCTGTACAACTTGAATTTTCTTTTTTCCTTTCCGGGTATAAAAAAAAACCAAAAAAACTAGACTGTGTCTATATGGGTCAAAAAATTTAGTTTTTTAAACGAATCAAAAGAGCATATTTATCAAACTTAACTTTAAATGTTTTTTTTAAGGGAAACCAAGTAAAATGTACTTTGAAGACCCAAATTAAAACATTTTTTCTACGAAACAAGTAGGGTTTTCATCTTTCTATCACCAAAAAAATTTTTCAAGTTATTTTTTGAAAAGTATTTAATGCATAAAGGTCAATTTTAAACACAAAAAAACTTAACTACAAAAATAACCCGGCGCATGTTTTAGATAAGGCCTGAGAAAGAAATTCATTTATCTTTTCCTTTGTTTGACTTATGTCAAATGATGTATTAAAAAAAAAATATTAGCAAAAGACGCTTTTTAGATAGAAAATTTTAAAATCGTGATTATTGGAAGCAGCCATGAATTAAATAAGAATTTTTTTCCCCCAATGCGCCTGGGAAAGCACAGAAAAAACCCTGCAGAATTACTTGGAACAAAACATTAGCTCTTCAATATAACTCTTTCCCCTCTAAAAAAATCCCCGGATTTTTTGGTAATTATGAACATTAAAAGTTTTTCTGAAAAACTCTCTCCAAAATAAGGCTAACTAAGCACACCTTTGGTACAAGGGCTGTAAATTTTTGTGCTGCAATGATACCTCATACTGCTCAGATAAAATCCCTTAGTTTATATTTTTTAAATATTTATAAATATTTTCGAGGATTTACCGGCTGGTATCAGGGGTCAATCATAGGAAAGAAATGAGACGGAACGCTTTAAACCCCATTATTCATGAGCTTTTAAAAAAATGGCTTTTTATTAAAACTCCCGTTAAAAGTTCAAATTCTATAAACTAAAAACTGCTTAAACACAAATAAAAACTGGCACAAATGTTATGGACCATTCCCCTTCAACAAATGCTCAGGCTTAAATTTTCTTTTTACCAGGGCAACGAGGGACACCCAAAAATTTGCCAAAAATCACCTTTTTGCGTTGTTTTTTTTCCCTTTATAATTGATTTCAAAGTGCTGCAATTCTCAAGGGTTGGATGAGTCAAATGCTTTTCAGCGTTGGGTTCCATTTTACCTCATAATCAATTGGGGTTTTTATATCTCTCACAAGTCCAAAATTTTTTGGCGATGAGGGGGACTCCCGCCCCCTTAAAACCCCCCAAACAGAAAGGGGGCACATCCCCCCCTGCAACCCCTGATGTATCTTTTGGTTGGGGGCCGCGCCCAAAAAGTGGTCACTTTTTTAACAACATTTTCCAAAAACAATTTAAGGGGTAAATAAGTTTTTTTTTACCATTTGAGACAACAAAAAGGGGGGGTGAAAAAAGGGTTTTAAAAGGGGTGTATATGAAGAAATGGGTTAAAGAGCAGCCCAAAATTTTTCCCAAGAACGGTTTTCGGCAGTCATGTGATATCGTGTCGTTTTTACTGATGATATAATTAGTGACGGCGAAAGACGATGAAGACAAAGATAAATTACGTTAAATGCTTTTGTATTGTTTAAACCAGAAAATGTGTCATATGATATGGGGACTCCACCACCTTTGTTAAGAGATAATTTGCGTCTGCTTCTCAGGTACGGCACTTATTTCTCTCATACATAGAGGATTATTTACGAAATAATTAATAATATTGTATAGTGAGGCAATATTTTAAATAAAAATTGCTGAATAATTTAAAGTATAATGTAACTTTAAACGTTGTAAAGCAACAAAAAAAATGTGCTAACGATCTTCCAAGGCGTTTTGAGTCAAACCATAACGCGCGGCAACTATAGTTTAGATAAGTGCTGGGAACCGAAAGGTCAAAACGCATTTTCACCATTGAACAAAGGGATGGAATTTTTTAGAAAACATTGTAAGAAATGGACAAAATGATGTATGTCAATACCTACAGTCGCTCAGAATCAAATTTCAAATATACATGTATCTTAAACAAGCTGTTATTGATGATTAACGCAAGAATCGCGTACCAAAGAAATATTACATAAAACAAGCATGAATAAGTTTAACATAATTAAGTCAGCAACAAATGAAAATCTTATAAAACCCTGTATATGTATTTTGTATTATGGTATAAAAAAAGGAAACAATATCTGCAAAATATCTAATATGAAAAATGTTTTCACTAACACATATATACAGTATATATAACAGTATAAATATTAATTTGTTGTATGTAAATAATTGATATGTTAATTGTCATTCTGTAAATATGTTTTTGCCTCATATTATTGCAAAAGCTGGAGTCCAAAAAGCAAAAAAAATGTCAGTGTCAAAAACAAGATCTAAGTTCAAGTAGGATTAGATTGCACATAATTGAGCTGGTCACGACAAAAACCAACATAGTGAGTTTGCGACCAGCATGGATCCAGACCAACCTGCGCATAGGGCAGTCTGATCAGGATCCATGCTGTTCGCTATCAGTTTCTATCTTGCAAAAAGGGTTTGTAAGCGAACAGCATGGATCCTGATCAGACTGCGCGGATGCGCAGGCTGGTCTGGATCCATGCTGGTCGCAACTCATTTTGTTGGTTTTGTCGTGACACGGCTCATATGTTTATATGACAAAAACGTTTTATTTGTTAAATATTTAAAAAAAAAGATTTATGAATCAAACAACATGATGTTTACCTGACCGTGACAGGCTGGCTAGTGCCCAACAACAACCTTCTTGCAACGCCGCGTTGTCCGAAAATGTCGTCATAACTGTCATGACGGGACACGTGGCTCCAGCTTTCCCAAACCGCTTGGCACGTGTCAAACTAAACGATAGAAACGTATAGTTTTAAAAATGTTTGCGTTGTCGGGTAAAAAGAGATGTCATTTAATTTAACCCTTAACCTCCGTTACCTGCTAATTTTTAATATAGCCTTTTTCATTTTTTTCCATTTTTTGAACGGTCAATTATCATTTGGTGATGTCAAGATGAAATTTTGAACTTGGTCAGCCAACAGTTTAGGTACTGGTTAGCCCGCAAAGGATGCAAAGGCTAGTTTGCTAAAGGCCAGTCACTTTTGTTACTGCCAAGTAACTTATGTTAAAGCTTTAACAAGCCTTTCATTTTAAAAATTGTCAAAATTTACTCATCATGTGGTGAAGAAGTTTCAACAATCTATTAAGTGACACAACTTTCATAATGAAGTATTTATAATAATATGTATGTTGATGGTTACTGAATAACAAACATATTTTAAAACTGAACGTTGGTTATTTTTATTATCTATTACAATAGAAAGCCATGAAAAAACGGGAATTAAATATTAAGAAACAAAAGAGTTTTACCGTGGGAGGCGAATGTCCCGAGTGCCGTACAACAATGTTTAAGAATGTCGGTGTTTTTATTGTACTTTGTCATCATGGAAATAATACTGTGCACTCCCCAACATACATCAAAGATCTCGCAATGTCACCTAAAATGTATTAAAATGCATGCGTTTAATAGCATAGATATTAAAACCTAAGATAAACAACAGTATAAGGTGAAATTATCAACAATTTTAAAAACATCTTTTTCTTTTCATGTAACAATTACTCTTTTAATGTAACTTATTTGATTCCCTTGTAGGAAGTCTAAGTATATTCCAAACATCTCTCGTACATTAATTTAAGGATGCTTATATTTCTATGTTTTTGGTGTTTATAATAGATATATAAACAGCTAGAAGAGGAAAGCGGTTTGACTGGTGTAGTCGTTGTCCTGCTTCTCGTATGCTTGTGCAAGTCGTCTTAATACTGTATACGTATAAAACTGCGTAAATAGAATTCTAATAAATGTTGTATGATTCAAAAACATTGGGGTACACCGAGCTTGTACCTATCGAATTGGTCTGTATTTTTTCAGTTCATATCACATCATAATTATTCAATTGCGACAAAGTACATTGGTACGAGTTAGACTCGAATGTAGCACGAGCATGTACGAATAAAGCACGGATATACTCGGTCAAGCAAATTGAACACGATTTGCATACGAATACATACGGTTCAAATACGGTCTAGTACGGTCTGGTACGATAGAATGCGACGTTTACTCGATTAACTTTACTTTCACAGGGATTACACAGGATTCCGTCGACTTTTGTTTGAGTTGTGCTCGACTTATCACACATTTTGGTATGTTTTGATATAAATTGACCCATTTGATGGCTTGGCTTCATAATTTTTTTAACTTTCAACGAAGAACACCTATATATGTGAATATTGGTTATAATTATAAAACAATGCCAGATTAACAGATGACAGATAAGAAAATTAAAAATCATCTGCAGGAACAGAGGTTTGGAGTGGTCGGCGGGCCTGGATGGTCCTTTTGTATTCCTCCTCTGCGAAGGAAACTTTTACTTTGCATGCATTCTAGAATGTTGCAGCAAGTACTGCGGATAGATCTAGCAGTTGAGGGTGGCAGTAGGTAGTTGTGGTTTTCGTTGTACAGTTCGTGCTGATGTAGAGGTCGTGTAGGACCGTATACGAGGCCGGGTGAGACCGTGTATACCCGTACTATACCGTGTATGCATGCATGATTCGTACTTGAACCGTACTGGTCGTATGACGATCGTATGAAGCCATGTGTGCACTCGTGTGAATCGTACCGTGATCGGTGACAGTCAATGATGGATGGACAGTCTCGAACGATTCCATTACGATTTATATACAATCTTTACACGGTAGGGATCACTCGTGATTAGAATTCAAATACAGTTGTTGTCTCATACGGTCTCACACGGTCTCTAACGGTCTTGTACGGTCGCTTATACGATTATACACAGACATGACATTCGTACCAGTTTTTTAAGTTTTAAAATCATACACGGCTTACACGGATAGACTCGAATGGCCTGAGTGTAATTCGGATAACGCTACAGCTGGTTCGGTTGCATTTATGGTTTACGGGGTGGCCAAGTAAAGCCGTGTGTTCTGTTGGAGACGGTTTAGTCAAGGTCCTACCTGATAGAACTAGATTGCGACAACCAACGCACACATTTTTCGATAATTGTGACGTATTTTCGTGACGTGCCATCGTGGTGAGGAAATCTGAAGGATTAACGCTCCTGTCAGTAGGTCTCTCCATTCATCTAAAAACAGATAACAAAAAATAATTTAGTTATACCGATTATAAAACAACAATTTCCTCAAACTCATCGAATCAGGTACCTTCTTTCTGTACAGAAACAATCATATGTGGTGCGTTTAAAGTAACTTATAATTGCGCTATGGTAAACAAATTTTGCACTGTTGATTGTTAATTTTAAACATTGATTTTTAAAGAAAAAATGGTAAGTAATAAATGCATATTAGAAAATTTTATTTTAAAATTTTGATTTTGAAAGAGCTTTTTACATTCCTTTGGGATTGTGGAATAGTTATACCGTAAAAATGGATTCAAAGAGGAAATTTTTAAAAAAAACAGTTGTCATTTAAATAAATTGCGATCACCCGAAACAAAAAAGACCGGTGTCTTTCCCCAATTTCTATCAGAACAAGATAGTGGGGTTTTGTTTCCCCGATTTTACAAATAAGTTGTCATAATTTTTGTCACAGGGTGATTTTGATTCTTTAGGATGGGGCCTAAGGGTTTTTAGCTTTTATTTTTGTTTGAAAAAAAAATTTTATGTTTTTTTAAACTATTATTTCAACACTTTTTTTTGGGGGAAAGTGCGTCATATCACTGTTCTACTTCAAAACAACGAAGTCTCGAGAGGTTTTTATACGTTAGTGAGTTCTTTTTTCTAAAACAAAAAAGATAAAATTTTTTTTATTTAAATTAAGAGAAGACCTTTAGATTAGAGAATCTGGGGGTTTTCCTTGTAGTTTCTTTTTATATGTCTGCTTTTTTTTCCCGCCTTAATTTTTGAGCAGGAAAAATCAGACCCCTTGTTTAAAAAAAAAAAGGTAAATTGATATATTGACTCTTTTTTTTAAAAAACCTTAAAGTAAATGAACATAAACCTGCTTCCTGTTTTCACAAAATTTTTGTTCAAATTTTTGAAAAAGCATATTTGAAAAAAAACTAAAGAAATATTTGGGGAAACCATTTTTAAGGGTTAAACCTGCTTAAAATAGCACCATAATACAGTATGTTGTATTGGAAATTCTACGTCACAAGTTTTTAGAATCGGCATTGGACAAAAGGGGACAATAAATCAAATCATAAATGTATATGATTTGATAAATAAACTTCATTCCTTAAAATTTACCGATACCTTGAAAAGATAGAATCCAAAAACATTAATATACTGCAAGAAAGTCTTTCCCCTGGGGAAAGGATTTTTCTATTCCCGAGAGCTTTATTCCATCTGTTCTGCAAGTAATGAAGAAATTGCCTCTGAAAATATATAAACATAAACATTTAATTTTTAATCAATTACCATAAGCTTAAGAACCCCCTAACCGCAAAATACATTATATATTATTGTTTTTGGTTTTGAATTTCTCTGAGACTATTTTGGGGGTACTTTGTAGAACATTAGGTTGACAATAAATTTAAAAAAAAGTTTTAAAAAAAAACTGTTCAAACAATACTGACAGGGGTTCTGATACATTTTAAATAATGAAAGTAAATATATTTTTAAAAAGTTTATTGAAAAGATTATTTTTTTAATATGTCATCTTTACGACCCAAAACGGAAATTGACGAAAATTTCCAACAGAATGTATGGTGTCTGCTTTTGGGGACATTGGGGGAAACGCAACATATTCGTTATTTCCCTTTTCGTCTTGTCGGTAGCGACAAAGCGCCAAAAAGGTGCCTCGTGCGCTGTCGTCTTGTGGGCCTTCTCTAGCGAAGCAGGGCCCAAAAGGCGCATTGTCGTGCGGCGCGTTGTTGTGATGTCGCCCTTTTCATTGGGGGTATAAGCCCGTGCACAATGTGACATCGCAACAACACGCCGCAAGACCCTGCCCGTTTGGCGTAATGTTAAGCGCAGGGAACCAAAACGAAAGTCCGACAACGCCCGTTTGGGGGAATTTCCCGTTGTTGCTAGCGCCAAACGACGCATAAAGCTTTCCGATCAGCCACCATAGATATGTTAACCCCTCTCCGCATAAAAAATACTTTCAAAAAAGGTTTTTTTATCATGATGTAAACTATTTAATGTTTTTCATGTACTTTTACTTTTTTGAGAAATATTTATTTTAGAAAAAATATTGATAAAAAAGATATCATTTTAATCAAGTTGCTCTAAATTTCTTTTTTTTTATTTTTAAAAACCAATTTTTGAAAAATTTAACTGACACACATTTCACATTTAGTAAAAACCCGACTCACTTTACTTTAAAATCTCTAAAATAAATAATAATATATAAAAAATTTTTTATGATTAATCTTTATTTTACAATGTTTCATCATTATATATAAGCGGGGGTTAATTTTTTTCTTTCCCTCACTTTTTTTAAAAAGTTAATTTCCCAAAGACCAAAGGGATTATTCTTTCTGTTAAGTGTATCATTTGACTAAAACTTTTGTACTTTTAATAGGTAACAACCCCTTTAAGTTTTTACATAAAATCTAAAGTAAAACCTTAAGACACGTGTCCAAATTTGGTTTTGTCTGGGGTAAATTAAACAAAAAAAACATTGAGCCGCGTCATGACAAAACAACATAGTCGTTTCCACCCCGCATGGATAGATCGCCTGCGACCCCCGCAGTCTGATAGGACCCTGCGTTCGCTATCAGTTTTCTACTTGATAGAGTTGGTAAAGCGAACAGCATGGATCCTTAAGACTGGGGGGAATCGCAGGTGGTCTGGATCCTGCTGGTCGCAA